>NC_134397.1:96860979-97018003 GCF_050003625.1 Haematobia irritans | reverse complement strand
TATATATATATATATATATATATATATATATATATATATATATATATATATATATATATATATATATATATATATATATATCGATGCGTTTTTTACGTTCCTAACTGGTATACGTATTCATGTATATAATAGGGATAGTTTGTAAAAACATTTTCCAGTTATTTTTCTATTAAACAATCCAAAAAATGTACAATAATTGTTTATTGTAATCTAGTGTACACTGTTATGCTCAGGCCTACAGAATGTATGTAATTGGAGTCTTACGCATGAATCCGAAAATACAGCTGTGGAAGATTTACCTTTGAGACAGAAGGTTGATGGCAATTAGGATTGTTTAATTTGTGGCATTACAATGCGTGTCTGTGATTTAATGATAGGTAAAGAAAGTAGAACACGTAAATATAGAAATAAATCATATATTTGACGTGGACATCTGTCTTTACAAATTGGATGAATTAGGTGGTGAACATTGTGCAGCGCTGTGGAGTAGGAGTCGTAGTCTGGGAGTCTGAGCCTAAAGATTTTGCTAGAGTCGGAGTCGTAAATACTTTGGTTGACGCCGGGATGTCCCGGTGACGAGGAATGCGGCAAAGATGCGGAAGACATATCTGCAGTGCTGTGCAACATATTTGAATTTTGCTATTGGTTCTGTCGTGAGTTATGAATGTTACTTACTGATCAGTAACTGCAGCGAGTCATGAGATTTGTCGTGAATCATGCCAATTAGCGTGTTCCGAAAATTTTCCTGAGTCACGAAAATTGTGGTGAATCATGCAGGAACGTGAGGCATAAACTTTTTTAGTGCGCGAGTATAACTTTTCATTTCGTGAATGTGCGTGAACGTGAATTCCTACCCCCATGGCGTGCGTGAGTACAGATATGTCTTCGGGAATGCGCGTGAGCATAAGTGAAATTTCACTCACGTGCACATCTAAGTATATATTGACTGTAATAATAACAAAAAATTTAAAAATTCATCAAAACGTGCTACGTCTATAATTACAAAACAAACCATTTTAAAGTCACAATTGCCCAAAGTTGCCCACAGGCAACATTCTCTACCGTTCAAACGAATGGGCGTGGCGACCCGTAATTGTGGCTAGACGCTTCTTAAAGTACTTAAACATGATTAAGAGTATAAAAATATTTTTAGCGATATCTATAAAAATTCGGGGTCGAAAGGGTTAAGAAAAGTATCCCGAAAAATGACTATTTTAGCGCGATTATACGAACTTAATACCGGGTTTAAACCAAAATAAACAAAACTGTTTTATATATTTTTCTCTGATATTATTGGCTATTTTAATATATGCTATTTTAATCAATTAAAAGAAAGTTTATAATCTTTGCTTCAAAAATTGTTTCATTAAATATAGGACATCAATGTCTTTCAACTATGGAAAATGTTCCTTAAAATAAAGAAAAACATTTTTGATTTACAGAAATCGCCTTTTAATTTACTGATATATTGAAACATTAATATTTAAAATAAAAACGCTTCAAATATAAGTTAAGACTTAAGACTTTGCCTCTTTGGTTTAAAGCTTTTTTGTTGTTTTTTTTTTTGAGTCTTTTTTTTATACCCTGCTCCACACTTTGGAACAGGGTATTATAAGTTAGTGCATATGTTTGCAACACCCAGAAGGAGACTAGATAGACACATGGTGTCTGTGGCAAAAATTCTCAGGGTGGGCTCTTGAGTCGATATAGTGATGTCCGTCTGTCCGTGAACACATTTTTGTAATCAAAGTCTAGGTCGCAGTTTTAGTCCAATCGAATTTCAATTTCGAAATCAAATTTGGTACAAGTATGTGTTTTGGCTCAGAATAGATCCCTATTGATTTTGGAAGAAATCGGTTCAGATTTAGATATAGCTCCCATATATATATTTCGCCCGATATGGACTTATATGGCCCCAGAAGCCAGAGTCTTACCCCAATTTGCTTAAAATTTTGCACAAGAAGAACAATTAGTACTATAGTCAAGTGCGCCAAATTTTATTGAAATCGGTTCAGAATTAGGTATAGCTCCCATATATATCTTTCGCCCGATATGGACTAATACGGTCCCAGAAGCCAGAGTTTTACCCCAATTTGGTTGAAATTTTGCACAGGGAGTAGAATTAGCATTGTAGCTATGCGCGCCAAATTTGGTTGAAATCGGTTCAGATTTAGATATAGCTCCCATATATAGCTTTCGCCCGATTTACACTCATATGACCACGGAGGCCAATTTTTTGCTCCGATTTAGTTGAAATTTTGCACAGGGAGTAGAATTAGCATTGTTGCTATGCGTTCCAAATTTGGTTGAAATCGGTTCAGATTTAGATATATCTCCCATATATAGCTTTCGCCCGATTTACACTCATATGACCACAGAGGCCAATTTTTTGCTCCGATTTAGTTGAAATTTTGCACAGGGAGTAGAATTAGCATTGTTGCTATGCGTGCCAAATTTGGTTGAAATCGGTTCAGATTTAGATATAGCTTCAATATATAGCTTTCGGCCGATTTACACTCATATGACCACAGAGGCCAAGTTTTTGCTCCGATTTAGTTGAAATTTTGCGCAGGGAGTAGAATTAGCATTGTAGCTATGCGCGCCAAATTTGGTTGAAATCGGTTCAGATTAGATATAGCTCCCATATATAGCTTTCGCCCGATTTACACTCATATGACCACAGAGGCCAATTTTTTGCTCCGATTTAGTTGAAATTTTGCACAGGGAGTAGAATTAGCATTGTTGCTATGCGTGCCAAATTTGGTTGAAATCGGTTCAGATTTAGATATAGCTTCAATATATAGCTTTCGGCCGATTTACACTCATATGACCACAGAGGCCAAGTTTTTGCTCCGATTTAGTTGAAATTTTGCGCAGGGAGTAGAATTAGCATTGTAGCTATGCGAGCCAAATTTGGTTGAAATCGGTTCAGATTTAGATATAGCTCCCATATATAGCTTTCGCCCGATTTACACTCATATGACCACAGAGGCCAATTTTTAACTCCGATTTAGTTGACATTTTGCACAGGGAGTAGAATTAGCATTGTTGCTATGCGAGCCAAATTTGGTTGAAATCGGTTCAGATTTAGATATAGCTCCCATATATATGTTTTTCTAATTTCGACAAAAATGGTCAAAATACCAAAATTTTCCTTGTAAAATCGCCACTGCTTAGTCGAAAAGTTGTAAAAATTAATCTAATTTTCATAAACTTCTAATACATATATATCGAGCGATAAATCATAAATAAACTTTTTCGAAGTTTCCTTAAAATTGCTTCAGATTTAAACGTTTCCCATAGTTTTTTACTAACATTGTGTTCCACCCTAGTGCATTAGCCAACTTAAATTTTGAGTCTATAGATTTTGTAAAAGTCTATCAAATTCTGTCCAAATCGAGTGATATTTAAATGCATGTATTTGGGACAAACCTTTATATATAGCACCCAACACATTTGACGGATGTGATATGGTATCGAAAATTTAGATCTACAAAGTGGTGCAGGGTATAATATAGTCATCTGTGATGCGCATTCGAGACTGTTTATTGTACCTAGTATATAAAACGTACGCTAGTACATATAGTGAAATAATGACTTTATAAGCCTATCATTAGTACACTCAAAAAAAGGAACCTTCTATTTTACTAAAGCCAATTCACCTTTACATTAGTTCGTGGAATTATTACGTTTGGAAAAAGTTTCCTTTACTCTAGTATTTTTTTGCGTACGTTAGTTAAATTAACTAAAAAACGCGAAAAAAATATGCACAAATGAAGTATGCAGATTTACAAAATTCTTACTTCTCACAAAATAGTTCATTACTTCTTTAATTGTATACATTTTACTACAAATGTGCCCATCTTGAACTTCCTATGGAACTAAAGACATTCTTGCAATTTTGAACTCCAATTGTTTCCTTCAAACTGCAAAGTTTTCTTTAGCAAGTGAAAAAAATAATTATCTCTAATAAATTTTCTTGAATTTGTCGAAAAATATTTAATTACTTTTGTGGTATCAGCGTTTGTAATACTGTTTAGTTAAAATTTTCTAAAAATAATCTAAATTTTCTAAAATTAAACAAAAGTTTTCCTCGTGGTGGGTTCACTATTTTTTCAGTTTAGTTTTTTTTAATGGTGTCTGGAAATTTTGAATTAAGAAAACATTTTCTTAGCTTTATTAATATGTCGCGAAAAAGGAATGAAAATTCCATAAATGAAACCTGTATCCTATTTCCAATTCTCTCGGTCCTAGATTTAAAGCTGGATAGGTCCCTAAAAAATGTTTTTATTGTGAAAAAGGGATCCCGTTCCGTACAGTACCCTAGTACAAACTCATGATTCATGTTCGGGAGAACATGGCAAATCTTATTGTGAAATGCTGCCAAATGTATAATCAGAATGTAAAACATAATTTATGATTATAAAAAATTGAAATTGAAAAATTGAGTATATGAAAAACAAACATTAACTGTGTCTGTTATTTCAATTTGCATTTTCGCATAAAACATTTTATACTTTTGAGTTGATGTAACTATAAAATTATTGCTAACCAAACACAATATTTCTTTCTGTATTTTACAAATAAAAATAATAAAATTTTTTAATCCAAGCAATTTTCATCAATTATATTTGCAAATAACAACAAACAGACCATTAGCAATAACTGTAGTGTTTTTCTTTACATGCTTTATTTACATTCGCATTTTTTACGATCCCACTCCAATGTGCAACAACGTTTATTAACTCTCAATTCATCACGGTTGGCAACATTGTTTATAAGCCAACCAAGACGTTCGATCTCATATTTTCTTAGTGCTCTGTTTATGTTTTGCTGGTTAGTGAGAGTGCTCACGTTCACTTTTTATGGCAACGTTTAATCCATGCTTGTAGCCATGAACATTGTACTATTCACCACTTTTGTTTACCAAACAGTCTTCATTCAATCGTCGTATGGTGTGTATCGTTGCCCACTAAGTTAAAATTGTCGTGAAGCATCGGAAAGTGGTCGATGGTGCGAGATAGAAGCACATCATTGTTGATATCCCAAAGTAATTGACAGAAAAAGAAAAGAAAACAAAATATCACAAAGAAGCTACTCCTCATACATATGACATGAGCATATACTGTATGCATTTACCGTTAATGTTAATTCTATGTCATCTAAAATAGTTCCAATTAAGTTCGTTGATTCCACCATTAACTTCGGTTTCGGTTGGCAGCATGCGTCTTAAGTCTTTAAACTATTGCATGTGTCTTAAGTCTTCGAATGTTTTGTGATTGTGAATGCTTTGTCGATCGCAAATATTAAACAATGCACGTGTGAATAGGTCACAGTAATCATGATACTTACATTGAAAATGCAGTTCAACATCGAATATGAGTTATAAGTGCAATGAAGGAATATATTAACGGAATTTGGCATGCTGTTCATGACGATAGATTTGTGTTTCATTGAAACATTTATTAAACGTGAATATTTGGCGGTTCATTAATACTAATTGGGACATAGTATTTTGTAATTGATATTGTGTAACTTTTTAATACAAATTTGGCGTGCATACGAAAAATTAGTTTTAGTTTAACAACTGGAGTGACTTACATAATACATACATATTCAAATCGCTTGTCTGAGAATAAGAAGAGGCGGGAAGACCATATGTTCTCTTGCAACACAGATGTAATAGCTGCCCGCTAAATACGCCGTGTGGTTACTCAATATTGCGCCACCACTTAATTCTAATTCTTGAAAAAAAAATCTTCTAAAGTGAACGAATTACACTTACACAGAAAAACAGCTTTGCCCGATTCCAAAGATTTTGTTTTTACACTAATGTTTTTGGTATTGATTCCGATCCAAAACACGGAGAATTGAAGTAAGGATACCTTTAAGACAAGGACAAGAAAAAAAGAACTTTATATAAGAAAAATGTGTATTCTATGCTAAGCAAAATTCGCATTCGTATTTTAAGGACAAGAAATGTTTGACCTCACGACAATATATTTTTCAGTGTAGTTTAGTTGAAGTTATTTATATACAAAGGTCGAAAATCAACTTGTTTGCAAAAACAAAGTTGAATAAATACAAACTTTCAATAACTTTAAATAATAGCAAAAGTTTGAAAATTTTCCCCAAGTCGACTTTTCCAAAATTTTAAAAAAAGTGGCAAGACCAAATTTTGCAATTTTTAAAAATTTTGCGAAAATTTGAATAATATCGGTCCACTGAATGTATGAATTTAATAAGGGCTCCTTGGTGGAAAAAAAGTGTTTCAACTAATTCATCTTCATGAGTATGTAGTAGGTGCCAAAAACAACAATACTTTTCATTCGGCCGAAGTTATCGGTTCAATACGTTCATGTCGCATTAAGTCTTCAGATGTGACTCTATTTCAGTATATCTGATTTTATAAAAATTATATTTTTTTATTACTTTTGCGATTCCTAACACTAAGTAAAAACGGCTTCAACAATTGTAGCTCGTATAATTTCAAAAACTCATGTGCTTCATAGAGAGGGATGCCACTTAGACAATAGCTTTGCAACACAAATTTCGTTTGTCTCAACTGTTTTTGTTCGTGTACTTAGAAGTTTATTGTATTAAACAATACCAGCACACACACAGACATATATAAAGTAATCGAAATTGCTCATGTCGAAAATCAACTTGTTTGCAAAAACAAAGTTGAATAAATACAAAGTCCAACTTTCAATAATAGCAACAGTTTGAAAATTTTCCCCAAGTCGACTTTTCCAAAATTTTAAAAAAGTCGCAAGACCATATTTTGCAATTTTTAAAAATTTTGCGAAAATTTGAATAATATCGGTCCACTGAATGAATGAATTTAATATGGCTCCTTGGTGGATAAAAAAGTGTTTCAACTAATTCATCTTCATGAGTATGTAGTAGGTGCCAAAAACGACAATACTTTTCATGCGGCCGAAGTTATCGGTTCAATACGTTAATGTCGCATTAAGTCTTCAGATGTGACTCTATTTCAGTATATCTGATTTTATAAAAATTATATATTTTTTTTTATTACTTTTTCCATTCCTAACTCTAAGTAAAAACGGCTTCAACAATTGTAGCTCGTATAATTTCAAAAACTCATGTGCTTCATAGAGAGGGATGCCACTTAGACAATAGCTTTGCAACACAAATTTCGTTTGTCTCAACTGTTTTTGTTCGTGTACTTAGAAGTTTATTGTATTAAACAATACCAGCACACACACAGACATATATAAAGTAATCGAAATTGCTCATGTTATTGCAAAAAAACGAAATGATTTTCTACTGTATGCCTAAAATATCAAAGTGTTACAATTCTCCAATACATTTAAAATCGCCTCTAAAATAATGATAGTAAAAAACGAAAAATAGACAAAAAAAATAATAATAATCAAAATCAACCAAACATACAACAAATAAATTCAATAAAACGTTGCAGCAGCTGGACACGACGACGGATAATTGCTCTTAAAGCCAAAACTTTGCCAGAGTCAACTGCAAGAATAGCAACAATTTTAACAATAACCTCATCAGCGAAAACATTATGGTTGCGGTCAATTGGTGGTGGCTCTGTTTGACGTTGCCATTCGGAGGTAAGTACGATTGATCTTAATATGAAAAAGAAAAAATGATGCAATTGGCAATTGAAGACATTATCAGTTTAATAGTTGATACGTAAAATATGCGTATACAGTGAAACCTATCAGAAGTGTACACTCAGGCTCCCCTACATTTTGCCCACATTTGGGAGGTGTTCACTTATGAGAGGTTAATTTTAAAGTGTTAATATAGCAAGCTTCTCATGAAAATTGTCCACTTTTAAGAGGTGTCCGGTTTCCAGAGTGTCCAAGTTTGAGAGATGTCACTGTATACAATAGGATAAGTAAACGATTCCGAACGGGCTGATAAACAAAGCTTTCATTAATGTAAAAACAAAATAAAAAATTAATAATATTGCCAATAAATAAACTTAAAATTACGATAGATAATTAATGATATTGGTCCTGGACAAGCCTAACGCCAACACTCTATACACTGTACAGTAGATAGGGTCACGAAAAAAAAGTTGATGCGGTCACCCCCCATATTCGAAGACAATTTCAGAACACCAAAACTTTTTTTTTTCGTGCACCCTACGAAATACAATTTATTGTGCTGTGTCGTCATTTGAAGTCCGATCGAAAAGAAACGCATATCGTTGTTCGAGGTTGATCAGGGGCTATATTTCGTGCATTGGTCATTTTTGACTCCTACGTCAAATTTGATTTTTAATTTTTTTATTTCGCTTCGTATACCGCTATGATGCCCATTTCTTATAACCATTATAAAGATCTTAACAAAATATGAAACTTTTGCTTTTGAAGTATTTACTTATATTCATAAACAAAAAAGTTACAGAGATTTTAAAAAGTCAATACGTCACCCTACACACCACCAAATAGTTTTTGCTGTGTTGCCATGATGTCCGATCGAAACCACATGCACATCGTTATTCACATCTACGAAATTAATTTATAAGGCATTTAGAACACAAAACCAGTTTATCCGTAAATTACTAACGGTACCTTTGTATACATACTCGTTGTTTGCACTACGGCATTTTCTGCGTTTCTTTTCGATCGGACATCAAATGTCGACACAGCACAATAAATTGTATTTCGGGGGGTCGTAGGGTGCACGGAAAAAAAGTTTTGGTGTTCTGAAATTGTCTTCGAATATGCTACAAAACTGAGGGGTGACCGCATCAACTTTTTTTTTCCTTTAGGCCGTGACCCTATCTACTGTACACCAAATCATATAATCATATCGCTATAAACAGGGTTTCATTATAAGTCTGCTGTATGTGCTTTTTCAAAATAACTGTATGCCGATTGCGAATAATATATGAAACATAAAGAAAAATAAAAACACGATAGTTTTAGTATTTTCAATATATAACAAAGCAGGAGGCTTTATTGGTAATTTTAAATGTAAACAAAATATAATTGCCAACGATATGGAGATATATTTTACAACCGCACCAATTGGATATACGATATCGAGTGTGAGAGTAAAGTAGTATAGAAATGAGTACTATTAATCCAAAATCGAGTAAATCAAATTAACTTTATACGTTCCGATTTAAGTCAAAAGTGCTCAATTTGGAAGTTGTAATTTAAAAGGTAGGATCTTCTCATACAAACACTCATTTCTATTGGCAAAAAATTGAGCAAGAAACACGAAAGTCGTTCATGAAATCACGAACGCCCGTGGACGAAACCGTGAACGTTTCCGTTACGATTTTGGAATGTAATTTTTTCTATTAGTGCATTACAACCTCTTAATGAATCCTATGCGTGTGTGTAGCTTTGTCAGATACTTCTGGTGAAAAATCGTCAAATTTAAATAATATTTTATGAATCATTTATGTTATGTTCCGATTTTGATCAATGGTATGTCTATTGCGATGTTTTTTTTTTTTTTTTGCTTTATATACAATTTCTTAGAAGAAACAACTTCTAAATAGTTCAAATAGAAAAATACTTGGAGTTAGGGGAGAAAGACGAATTTCGATTACCTTCCTCAAGTATGCCGGAATTGCCCATGTTTTATTGAACTACGTGGTGAATTTACATCACAATATTATACAAATACTCTCATCCTGAATTGAACGTTCTGTGGAGAATGATATATTACTTTCTTCAAAGTTTGCAATCAAATATGTCATAATAGTAGTATTAAGTATTTCTTTGACTATGGTTTTCCACTGCCATTTTTGAATTTGAAATTGAAATTTTCATTTTTACAAACTTTTGCAAACATGACGCTACTTTTTCAAAATTAGCAAAATTGTATTTTTTGAATCGAATACTAACTTGCATACACAAGGTCGTGGGTTCGATTCCTGCTTTGACCAAAATGTTCTCTCTAAGTGGTTTCACTGCAATGTGGAACGCCGTTCGGACTCGGCTATAAAAAGGAGGTCCCTTGTCATTGAGCTTAAAATGGAATCGGGCAGCACTCAGTGATAAGAGAGAAGTTCACCAATGTGGTATCACAATGGACTGAATAGTCTAAGTGAGCCTGATACATCGGGCTGCCACCTAACCTAACCTAACCTAACCTAACCTAACCTAACAACAATTATGAACAAAAGTTAAACAAGAAATGAAATTAGGAGATATTTGTTACAAGTCCTCAAAATACCACCAAGATAACCAAAAGCGGAAAAATTGAAATTTTCACCTGTTTTGCAAACTTTTGCAAAAAAAGACGCTACTTTTTCAAAGTTAGCAAAATTTTATTTTTTGAATTGAAAGCTGACAACAAATATTAAACAAAGTTATTTAAAAAAACGAGTCAAAATTGTAAAAAAAAATTAAATTTAATAAACTGTTCCCATAGCCGAGGGGCCAAATGTAGAGGTTTTTCAATAGGGTTCCGGTCCACCTAGGGTCTCAAAATTTCGCTCACTATTTTTCAATATTTCGGCTTTAACCATATCAAATGTCAAAGAGCAATCTATAACCGTTCCCAAAAGACGGATATTTTGCTATTTGTGTTATCTCACCCCTCTACGCGAAGGAGTGGTCCGATCTGTACCAAGCTTCACAGTTTTCATTGTTTTGATCATCAACAAGTCCCTTCAAAGTTTCGCTTTCCTACGATGCCTCCTATTTTTGTCCATTCGTTGTATGGTATCGAATCACTGTGCGGCTACTCGCTGAATAAAACTCAAACTTCAAGCAATAGGTCGAAGTCAATTCTTGAAAAATACAAACTCAATCTGGTATGCCACGGAAACCAAAGGTTCAGTTTATCAGTGAATACAATACACCTTATTCCACTGCCACATATATTCTCTGACACTTTTTATAAGTGTATCTCGACATGCATATATGTATCACTTAAGACGAAATTAACGCCGAACATAAATAAGTGGATAAGCATTTGTTTTCAAGAAAGATGAACTATTACTTGCCACTCACTTGCGCACTTCCAATAATATTGTCCTGGACAGTTGGAAACAGGCTAAAATGGAATCATAACAAGCAAGAAATTCAATTTTCATTTCACTTTGATTATGATGGTTCGTGATAAATTAAAAAGCGAAAGGAAAATTACCCATAGCACATTTATGTTTATTTAAAGAAATACCAGTATATAGTGAAATAAGCTACATTGACATTAAATCAAGGTTGAGCTAAGTCGAGTTTACCCAGTGCAAGTTGTAAATCCTGTTTAGAAAGGCAGTATTTATAACAAATAGCGCTGTCTGTCGATAGGATTTAGCCACACAGTTTTATAGTTTTTTTGTTTTATTTTTGGTCGCCGTACGTAGGCTAAAAAAATACAGTGGACGGCCCCCGTTTCAATTATTTGAAATTGTCTATTTTTTAATTTATGTGAATAGGATGCATACACGTTAAACAAATATTTTGAACATGGCCACACAATCATTTAATGCTTATCTAACCATAATGTCCATAGTTCTTGAAATTGTTATACGTATCGCCAATGGAGGTGTACTACCTTTGTCATTATATTTGTGACGCAAAGAAACATTTGTCTGGGAATATAAAGTATATATTCTAGGTTGTGGTGAAATTCTGAGACGATCTAGCCGAATTCATGTGTTCGTCCGTGTTTACGTCTGCTTGAAACTTGCTCTAGGTAGCAACTGGAAATTTCAATTACCCTTTTTAAGTGACTTAGTCTATCAAATTTGATTAAAAAGTTAATTGTATCATTTAATTTATTAATTGAAAAAAATCTTCAACTTCAATCAACATTTTAATAGGAAATATTTTGGTCATATTTTTTCTGTGTATTAAATCTGTATCCTCTAAAGAACAGCTTGTCCGGTTCCAAAGGTTTTGTCCCTGTACTAATGATGTGGGTATTGATTCCGAGCCAACGAATCGGAGAATTGAAGTATATTTAAATTAAAATTTTAATTTATTCGTTTTTTATGTACTTTTTTTGATGTACTCTCAAAGTCCTTTAAAACGAGATAACGACGACTGCTTCAAAATAAAGTATTTTTGACTCAAGATACAGAAAGCCAACAAATTTAAAGACGATTTCATTCATTAAAAAAATCTGTATTATTAAAGCCATGTTGACCTTAGACAAGCAACCTTTTATTTCATGATAAGGTACCCATTTCTTTCACTTAACTACACAAAAAAAAATATGAATTTGTACATAAATTTGTACATTTTCATAAGTCTATGGACTTCTCCATAAAATAGATGTACGTTTACGCAATACGTTTTTTCGTAAATACATGTTATTAAATTATGAAATGTTTATTAATGTGCATGAACTCTTTCATAAAATTAATGAAACTTCACATAATACAGTACAGAAACAACGTAAACAGAGGCGACGTAAATCTGCTGTATATCCAAAAATACTGGTTTTCTCTTAGCATAAGAGAGCCACAATATAAAGTTACTCTCATATGTATACAATACAAGCATATAATACGAGACAAAAAATAAACAACGTTTTTGAAGGCAACTCGTGTACACTGTCAGAAAAATATGTTTTTCATATGTTCCGATATAAACAAAATGTGTTTCGGCAGAATTTTTAAAACACAATATATTTAAGTGTAAAAATATAATGTTCCTAAACTAGCATAAAATGTTTGGGAAACATATGTTTAATATGTTAGAATATATTATGTTTGGGCATGAATGTTTCATAGAAATTATATGTGTGAATGTAAACATATATAAATTGACAAATTTCGAGTAAATGTATATATGCTGTGATATTTTATTCAGAGAGCGACAGAGAGAGAGAGTGTGAGAGAGAGTATAGAGAAAGAAATAGAGATGGAAACCGGGAGGGTTCACGACAATTTGATATGCTTTAGTCTAAATATTATTTATTTTGAATAATAAAATGAGTATTCGGAGTAAAGAGAATAGCCATTCGGAACCAAGAGAATAGACATTTGAAAAAACAGCATATGTTTTTGTCTTGAGAGCAGCATTTTATGTATGTGTGGGCATGTGTTTTGTTTATCATTTTGGAATTATGGACAAAAGAAATTGGAACGCACGACGAGTAAGTCAAAATATTCAGACAAAGGAAATTTAAAAAACAGTGCAAACTATATAAAAATTACAAAGGGATCTTCATAAAGAATAACGAAAGGGTTGTTAACAATTAAACAGAAAAATGTATAAAACAAAGTTTAGTTCCTCGTTATTAATAAGTCGTCCAAGAGAAGTTGACGGATACTTAAAAAAACGGGTATTAATTTAGAGTTTTGCCTCTAAAATTATTTTTCATTTTAGTGGCAAAACTCGAATCTCTAAAAGCAGAATAACATTACAATTTTTTTTGTCAAATTGTATTATAACTTGGTGGGGAATGATCCAAAGCAACAATGAAATTATTCGTTAATAAAAATGCATATTTATTTGTATTTCTAAATACGATCAATTTTAAATGCATTCAAAATGGTGTTAAATGCTAGTAAAAAATAGTTCGCACCTAAATAAATTTATGAGTATATTGTAAAATTATTTATGTTTATACTAGACTTCACGTTCTTTTGTTAGAGTTTTTGAATTTCTTCAAAAATTTCAAACTTTTATATCAAAAACATTTTGTTGTTAGTTTTACAATAAAAAAATAATATTTTATCCAAAAGCTCAGTCCATTTCGCACTGTTCTTTTCTGACTGTAAATCTTTAATAACCCACATTTCGAAGTTTCATTGTAAAAATGTAATATTGTAAAATGTAATGTCGAACATCTTTTCGGAGTTTTTGGAATATATGTAAAAAAAAATTTGGGGTTCGGTCGGAGCAGGGATTGAGCCCACGACCCTTTACTTGCAAGGTGGACATGCTAACCATTGCACCACGTGGTCAACAAATTTATGTTTCTGTTAAATAATGTTTTGTTTGCACCAGCTCGTGGGCGCCGAAAACTATGCTATATAAATATAACTTTTAACGATAATTGTCTATTGATAACAATAACAGCTACGTAGCCCAGTGGCTTACAAACTGTATGGTCCTCGGTTCGATTCTCCGTCCAGGTGAAAGGTAAAATTTAACAAATTTATAAAATTGAATAATTTCTTCAAAATTGTTTGTATTACAGAAAAATATGCTTCCAAACACATAATACGTTCACATAAAATATATGTTTCGGACATATCCAATAATATGTTAGAGAAGCGATTTTTTGAGGGTGTATTTACTGTGTTAGGATTTTTCAGGGCCGTTTGAGTCGCCGTCGTGATTCGAAGATTATATATTGCTGGAAAAGATTCACGAAACAAAATAATATTAACTGGAAGCGTTGGTGCTCATGTTTATAAGTAATATAAAATATTATAAAAGCATGTTCTTTACTTACTGGGCTTTAATGCGGTTTTTAATAAATAGGTTCACACATTTTCAATTATCAATTATGCAAGAATTAGGGGGAAAATTCCAAGAGAAAAGTTACATTTACGGCGTAATGTTTTAAGCATATATTATGTAAAAGTAAAAATTTTTCAATGTCGAAAAATATGTATATTTCATTTATAATAGTAAAAATTTCATTTATATTATGTATACGATCATAGTCAATGAAAACTTGTATTTTTAAATTATGAAGTTTTTTCATACAATTTATGAATTCCGTGTTTGGCAAATTTTTGTGAACACTGTTCATAAAATAAATGTATTATTTTTTCTTTATCTTTAATCCAAAGGTTCAATATTTCAGTTAATTTGAAGAATATTTCCTGAAATCATTTTTTTTTCTTTTCGATAAAGAATTTATTTTAAAGCCATATAGCTCTAACGGCATGCAGCACAAATGTAATGAAACATATATTATATATATTATATTTTTTTGATTTTAAATTATATTTTGTATTTTAAAAAAATTATTGCTTGTCTTAATATTTAGGATCCATGATTGAACTTTTTTCTCAGTAAAACGATGACGAGAGAGTTTGGGAAGACCAGAATGATATGACAAGATCATTCGTATTTAGATAACACAAAGTCATTGACTTTCAATCCCAGCAAAAAAATTTGGAAGTTCTTCCAAAGGCACAACTTTAGAAGCACTTCCAGATGATGCACTCCCAATGATGTTCCTTATTTTAACAACCCAGGAAGTTCTTTTCATTCAGTTTTTTATAACGTGGGGTTTTCTTATTTTTTTAATGGGTAATTTTAACTTTTTTTGTTTCAAATAGGTTAAAAACAGAGTAAGAATTCATAAAATGGTACAAATCATTTAAATTTTGTCGAAAAAAATGCTAAATCCAATCTGAAAAAATTGTGAATTTTTGAAAATATTTGAGGTCAAACGTTTCCGACAAGCGTTAGAATCCATTAAAAATTATAAAAAATTATAAAAATTATTTATTTGACAAAATATCACAGGCTTTTTTTATTTACATCCAAAACATTGAATTCGGATCACACCAAAAGAAGTAATGCAAATTCAGTGAAACGGCTGTTGAAAGGGAGGATTTCCGTCCTATGACAAGCCCATGTTAAATTCATCGCTTCTGCGTCAATTTTGCACCACTTCCGGATCCAAGAAGAACATTTTCATTACTTTTTTGGTGACGCTTTTTTTGCTGGGATAGTGATATTCGGGATAAAATTATTCAAGCGCTAACCTTCTTAATTATCAAGACTTTTGTTTGTGCCACAACAAGTTTTTGTTTGCCGTTTCTTTCTTCTTGTTTCTTAATTAATGCGTCAAAATTATTAACTAAATTGAATTGATTACAGAAACTATTATGAAAATTGCTCCTTTTCCTTTTTATCCATGGAAACACTTCAAGGGTGTTGATTGGAAGTTTTGTTTTTTTTTTTTTTCAAGTTTAGCTCAATAGCTGAAGTCCTTACCTAAAATGGTCATACATGCCATTTATGTGAGCACTGAAACAAGGCAACTAAGTCAATCGTAACAATTAATTAGGTTGCTAAGAAAAGTTGATTTGTTCATATGGATTAAGTCTGGTGGTCAGGGAAAACTATCGGCTAATTAAACCCAAGCCAATATTGGAAACAATAATGAGGTACATTTTTGGCAAGATCAAAACGAACGTGTCATGGCAAGATCGATTTAGATAGCACAAAGTCATTGACATTCAATCGTGGTCTTCGGGATAAAATTATTCCAGCGCTCACATTCCTAATGACCAAGGCTTTGGCTGGCCACAATAAGCTTTTCTTGAACAAGCGTTCGGTTCCTGCCTCTTTCTGTACGTTCACCATAGATAAGTGAAACCACTTGACCACCTTAACAACTTTGATTAGTCGGGAAAACATTTCGATTTGCATCGAAAGTGAAACTTTTTCTCTTATGGCAACGAAATTACCATTACATCCATTTAAATAAAATATGGTTTGACGTTGAGATTAAAAAAAATAGACATCTACAATTTATTCCAAAACAGTTAATTTTTTGTTTGATAGAGGTGCACCATTAGTCTCAGCGTGGAATCGTTGTTTAATACACAAACTTCAGTTACCACACGTCAATCTGGCAGATGCATTAGCAAATCTTGCTTTCATCATTTGGCACTGTCGCCACATTTAAATATTTATTGACAAGCAATTACTTATGGCAAAGAAAAACTCGGAATAATTGATGTTAAAAATAACAACAACAACAACTTAGTCCTAAATATGCGGAACAATTAAGATCTCCTGCTATTATACCAGTTTCCAAATTAAAATATACTTATCCAGTTCCAAGGAGTTTTTCTTAACCTAAATTATTTCTGCATTGATTTTTTTTTGTATGCTTTTGTATTCAAGATACAATAAATTCGAATTGGAAGTTGATTGATTTAATATTGAAGAATTTTTGAGATTTATACAAACACCTGGAGATACATTAGGACCATTTGAATTTTTCAATATAAAAAGGATATATTTCCACCGTAAAGTCAAATCACCGAGCACGGCTTCAGCGAAAAGTGTATCAACTTTTGGTCCATACAACATTTTGTTATCACACTCAAGAAAAAATTAAATCTCCAAGACACTAAAGCCTCTTTCAAATGTCTATAACATGAGAAAGTTTCCTGTACTATAATAACCCAGCAAAGAAGAATTGGAAGTTGTTCCACAAACATTTCTTTTTAAGAGCATCCCGGGGTACCCCATCAATTTATCCCACTTCCGGCGAAGTTCTTTTGGACCATTTTTGGAAAATACGCCATTGGCGATTTAAAGTCAAAATTTAAATTTTGGACCATTCAATGTCGCAAAAAGAAAAGAAAAATCAACAAAATTTGAAGTCTATTGACTTTTTCACTTCCAAGGAAGTTCTTTTGAGAAGATTGAATTTTCAAGTTTTTTTGCGTTTAAATGGACAAAATATATTTCTACAAAAGTATTCACCGAAAATAGCAAAAAAAACGCAGTCTTTTATTTGATAACATAATTTCCAGCTGGTAAGATTTTAACATGTGTTCTTTATTCATTCATAAGAACTTCCAAGGCAAAACTTCTAAAGCAATGTAAAGGATCCGAAACGAAGTACTTCCGTACTATGACACCTTTTTTTGAGCTTTCAAAAAAGTAGTTTGGATATCCAGCTTGTGACCCGGAAGTATTTCCAATGAATTTTACATTATATTCAATGAATTTTACAAGTGAAAAAAAAACAGTTAATATTGTCTAATAAATTTTCTAGAATTTGTCCAAAAATTAAAGTTTAGCTAAAATTTTCTAAAATTAGCATACATTTTCCTTCCTTGTGGCTCACATTTTTTTGGTATAGAGAAGTACGTCTTCTAGTACGTGGGAAATGTTACTTTTATTTTTTGTCAGTTTTGGATTTTGAAGAAAATAACTGAACTGCCCAATGGTGAGCAACTTGAACTAAGTTATTGTACAACGTTGTTCTTACAAATATTTAACTGTTAAATTTTACTTCATATATAAACACATAAACTCTCAAAAAAATTACTTAGATCTAAAGATATTGACCTTTACTTAAGTATTTTTGTATTGATATCGAGCAAACGACTAGGATTCTTTTAAAAAAAATATTTTTGGGAAAATACTTTTCGAATTCAATCGCGAAATTGTGCAATTATTTTTTTAATTGAAACTGCTTCAAATACAAAATTATAGCATCAATCACATAAATAATTAAAACTAAAATTTATAAATGGTTATAAATAGTTTTTTTCTGTACTTTCAATTAATTTTAAAATTGATTCAATTAAAAATTTATAAAAATGTTGTTGTTGTTTTTTGATTTCACCTTAAAACCATACATTGACTAAACTACAAGCTTAACCAACAGAGGAAAAGAATGTTTGACAAATTTATTTGGACAAAGCCCTATAGACTGCAAGATGGTCGGATGGACGCACGTTTCGGAATTACCACATTCCTCATCAGCATCCTCTACTGTTGGTTAAGCTACACTTGTAGTTTAGTCAATGTAGGGTTTTAAGCTGAAATCAAAAAAAAAAAAAAAAAAAAAAAAACAATGATTAAAGTACAAAAACAAAACAAAACTAATTTATAAAAATGTTCTAATTGAAGCAGTCAATTATTTATTGAGCTACACTTTTTTCCTCAAATTAATTAGTTGCATTCATTACTTGTTGTAATATATTTTTTTTTTCGAAATTTTACACGAGTGCATACGGATTTTTGTTTAGATTTGAGATAAATTTTAATGAAGCAATGAACATTGGTTTGGAAAATTCATAAATATAAACTCTGATAAATTTCAAGAAAAAACAAGTATATACGGCCGTAAGTTCGGCCAGGCCGAATCTTATGTACCCTCCACCATGGATTGCGTAGCAACTTCTACTAAAGGCTGTCATCCACAATCGAATTACTTGGGTTGCGATAACACTTGTCGATGGCAAGGTATCGTAAAACTTTTTAACACTGTCTTCTAAATTGTAAGTTGGCCCATACGGGGTATATATTAAACAAAAAAAGGCCGATTAAATACGTATATAATCTAGTTTGACAAAATTTTCTATAGAAATAAAATTTTGACAAAATTTTCTATAGAAATGAAACCTTGACAAAATTTTCTATAGAAATAAAATTTTGACAAAATTTTCTATAGAAATAAAAATTTGACAAAATTTTCTATAGAAATAAAAACTTGACAACATTTTCTATAGAAATAAAATGTTGACAAAATTTTCTATGGAAGTAAAATGTTGACAAAATTTTCTATAGCAATACAATTTTGACAAAAATTTCTATAGAAATAAAATGTTGACAACATATTGTATAGAAATAAAATTTTGACAAAATTTTGTATAGAAATAAAATGTTGACAAAATTTTCTACAGAAATAAATTTTTTACAAAATTTTCTATAGAAATAAAATTTTGACAAACATTTCTATAGAAATAAACTTTTGACAAAACTTTCTATAGAAATGAAATTTTAACAAAACTTTCTATAGTAATAAAATTTGACAAAATTTTCTATTGAAATAAAGTTTAGGTAGATTACAAAATTTTCTATAGAAATAAAATTTTGACAAAATTTTCTATGGAAATAAAATTTTGACAAACATTTGTATAGAAATAAACTTTTGACAAAACTTTCTATAGAAATGAAATTTTGACAAAACTTTCTATAGTAATAAAATTTGACAAAATTTTCTATGGAAATAAAGTTTTGGTAGATTATTTTTGGCGATATGGACCAATTTTTGTGTAATAAGTCATCGGCTATATATAACTAAAGACCGATATGGACCAATTTTTACATGGCTGTTAGAGGCCATATATTGACAAAATGTACCAAATTTCAACCGTATCGGATGACTTTTGCTCCTCCAAGAGGTTCCGGACGTCAAATCTGGGGACGGTTTATATGGGAACAATATATAATTATGGACCGATGTGGACCAATTTTTGCATGGTTGTTAGAGACCATATACTAACACCATGTACCAAATTTCAACTGGATCGGATGAATTTTGCTCTTCCAAGAGGCTCCGGAGTTCAAATCTGGGGATCGGTTTATATGGGGGCTATATATAATTATGGACCGATATGGACCAATTTTTGCATGGTTGTTAAAAACCGTATACTAAGACCACGTACTAAATTTCAACCGGATCGGATGAATTTTGCTCTTCCAAGAGGCTCCGGTGGTCAAATCTGGGGATCGGTTTATATGGGAGCTATATATAATTATGGACCGATATGGAGCAATTTTTGCATGGTTGTTAGAGGCCGTATACTAACATCAGGTACCAAATTTCAACCGGATCGGATGAATTTTGCCCCTCCAAAAGTCTCCGGAGGTCAAATCTGGGGATCGGTTTATATGGGGGCTATATATAATTATGGACCGATATGGACCAATTTTTGCATGGTTGTTAGAGACCATATACTAACATCAGGTACCAAATATCAATCGAATCGGATGAATTTTGCCCCTCAAAGAGGCTCCGGAGGTCAAATCTGGGGATCGGTTTATATGGGGGCTATATATAATTATGGACCGATATGGACCAATTTTTGCATGGTTGTTAGAGACCGTATACTAAGACCACGTACCAAATTTCAACCGGATCGGATGAATTTTGCTGCTCCGGGAGGCTCCCCAAGCCAAATTTGGGGATCGGTTTATATGGGGGCTATACGTAAACGTGGTCCGATATGGCCCATTTTCAATACCATCCGACCTACATCAATAACAACTACTTGTGCCAAGTTTCAAGTCGATAGCTTGTTTCGTTCGGAAGTTAGCGTGATTTCCACAGACGGACGGACAGCCGGACAGACGGACGGACGGACAGACGGACGGACATGCTTAGATCGACTCAGAATTTCACCACGACCCAGAATATATATACTTTATGGGGTCTTAGAGCAATATTTCGATGTGTTACAAACGGAATAACAAAGTTAATATACCCCCATCCTATGGTGGAGGGTATAATATTGCATCTAACGGTAAAAACATTATATATAAATTGATTAAAAAAATAATTTTGGTTTTACGACTAAAATTTATTCAATTTTTAATTTTTTAATAAAATATTTTTTTATCTTATTTTATTAATTCTGTGTTGATATCAGTTTCGCAATTGAAGCAATTTCAATAAAAAAATTAAAAAATAAAAAAAATGGATCAATTAGTGATCGAATCAGAAAAAATGTTTCTGTTTATGTATTTTTATACAGAAAAAAGTAAACTGTTTTACGGGAGAAAATAACATTCTTGTAATTAGTATTTACGAAATTCTTCCTTCCTATAAAATCAAAAATGACATTAATTCGTATTTAAGATGCGTGTATAATTCCTGGGTGTATATTACTAAAATGGACTGTATGTATAATTAAAACTGCCAGAATAGTAAAAGAAGGAGGAAAATAGAAAAAAAGGCCGTATGTCAGTTTACAGTTTTTTTCTCAGTAGTTTCTTAGAGGTAACAGTGGCTTACCCAGTTGAGTAAAATTGCTCCAGTGACGTTAGAAATCAAAGTTTAATTCAGACATAATGTTTTAGAACGTAATAACAAAAAATTGGTAGATAAATCAGTTCAATAAAGAAAAGGACAAATATCTAAGACAATATTTAGAGAATCTTCAGGGTTACCATCTTATAAGGGAACTTGTATCAAGTAATTTATATGACAATTTATAATTTATTTTAAAGAGCAATTCATAATGGATAATTCAGTGAAAGGGATAGTAATTTAATGTATCATAGTTCAATTGTTAAATAATTGCAAAAATAGTTGTGGAGCAGAGTTTAACAATGCGATTTCAAGTTCCTTGCTGCAAATTCGAATTTATCTAAGAAGTGATGCAATTCAGTGCAAGTTAAATTCATCGCTTCTGCGCCAATTTTTCACTACTTCTGAATCCAAAAAGAACATTTTCATTACTTTTCTGCCGACGCGTTTTTACTGGGATTAATTGCCCTTAAAAATCCCCTCTGTAACATACACAGAAAATTTAACGTCGTAACTACAAGTAAATTCCATAATATTGAATATTATGTTAATGAATATTGATTAGATCAAAATTTTACTCACAGTTAGTTAAATTTAACTATTGATGAACAAAATTAACTCAGTGGAAGGAAATTGAACCAACGGCCATTACCTGCAAAATGGTTAACAACTCCCAATGAGTTCGTAAATGGACTGAAGCAAATATAGTAATAGGGAATAATGTATTTTCTCGAACGTGCGAAGAAATTACTGAACTTTTACTGTGCAATATAACGATGTCTAGTTGATCAATTCTAACTACCGTTAAGTGAATCTATTTGTAGACAATAGTTCATCTCCGATACATGTGCCCGTGTGCTGTTCTATAAATAGATACTCTTGACTGTATGTGTTAATGAATACATGCAGCCAAGCAAGAAAAGAATAAACAAAGTAACATTTGGTTGTTGATGAGTACAAGAGCTAAATGGTTCAGTGGATAGTGTGTGTTAATTTTTTACGTCCGAAGAGTTAAATTTGAACTTGACAAAAGATAAAACAAATTACTAACCCATAAGAAAATGTTGAACTTATTATGGGTATATGCTTCTTTAGCGATATACAAGCTTCAATATTAACACTGGTCTGTTAAAACTAACTCGCTATTGGGTTCACTCTTCTATGAGTGTATACTCCAAAACATATTCCGCTTCAAGCATGTAAACATATACATGTTTATACGAAATGTCTAAATTTATATAGGTTTGCACCCAGGGACATTACATTTAAGAAAATCTAATGCCCCAAACATAATATGTTCTAACATATTAACATATATTTCCCAAACATGTTATACTCATAAACATTATATGCTTACACTTAAATATGATGTGCTAAAATGTGAAGTTCTAAACATATATTTTTTACAACGATACATATGAAAAACAATCTCTTTCGTACGTGTACTTATAAAATTTGTTGTGACATAGAGGTAAAATCATGATCTTCAACCCAATAATGTTTGCCAGTTTAAATGATTCCCACTCCACATAGGCAATTTAATCGTTTAAACCGACCCATCCTAATATATTGATGCAAGTTTACTTAAAAAAATATATACATATATATATTTTTTTTTTTTTTGGAAAAATACTACCATCACATATGCATTTCGGAAAAAGTAAAAGTTCAAATCACACATGCATATGAATGTGGAAAATATTATCACACAACATTTAAGCGGCGTTGTAAAATACAATAAATTAAAGCCAGAAAATAAAACAAAATTAACAAATACATACCAAAATAGTTTATGCTCCGCTAAGCTTTTCTAGTATCCGCCATCAAGTAAAACTAGGGAAAAGACAAACGCTGCACAGGCAGTCAACGAGGCGTAAACAATGAGACCAAAATAATTAAAAAAAAACGATTTGTTCACTCATTCATTTTATTCGAATATTTTCAAAAAAGCCTTTTTATTAATTACTGAAGTCACCACAGGTGTTGAGTGAATGGTCGGATAGCCAACTGAAACGAATTGTCATCCAAAACTTGTCAAGAATTTTGTGGCCAACTGTATTTTTGAAATACTAGGCGACTTGGCTAAACTAAGGCATCTAACATTCTTTAAGTTATGTTGCACCACTGATTTTGGGTTGCAATTTAATAGAAAACTTTGATATATTTTTGAAATTCTCAAAGGTATTCTCAATTTCAAGTTTTGATCATGGAATATATGGACTCATAGGAAAATGGATGAAGTAAACTTCGCGGACGGCAAAAATTTAAAAGGTTGAATAACTGGACACTTCCCAAGGAGAATCTCTACCATGTTAGCATTCAACAGTCTTTTGTTCCACTTGGAAGAAAAATAATTGCTATAAGAATTGCTATAGCAGTCTATAGTCTAGATACATACACATTCGACAGTGCTAGTTATGTCCAGTAAGTGTGGGTTTGGGTAGCACAGTAGAGCTCGACCGAAGAATTGGCTTCGGAATTCGGTAAAAATCGATAATCGGCTTAAGTGAATTCTTAAAGTTTTTTTGTTTAATATTAAATTCAACTGTTTTTTAAACAATAAATAAACCAAAAACTCAAAGTCCTCCATACGTATGGGAAACCATGACTCCCTGACCAATAAAATTGCGAACAGTATAAGAGAATGAAGAAGATACTTATAATACGGAGCCTACTGTGCTATATAACACACACCCTCGCCTCTGTAACATATAATCCCAAACATATTCTGCTTCAAGCAAATATATTTTTAGAATTTTTTTAAACAACAAATTGTTTGTGTTGTGCAAACATGTTATGTTCATCCTAAGCATATCTTTGTTTAAGGCCCCAAATAGTTAACCTCAGCTTCTATATATTTGTTTGTTTGTAGCCAAATGTCTTAAAGATTATTGTGTTGGAATACAAATAAAACATATGTTTGTAATTTATTTGAATATTACACCCCAAATATTTATTTATGTACAATGCATGTAAGTCAATAAGTGATAAAACATGTACACACTTCTATTCGTTGTAATTAAACTTGCAGTTTTATATATCTATACATGTATTTTATTATCTCCGTCACCATCTTTATCTTTTTTATCTATTCTCCATCGCTCTCTCTCTCTCTGACGTTTTTATACATACAAATTAAGGTACACACAAAAAAATAAAATATGAATTAGTACATAAATTTGTACATTTTTATAAATTTATGGACTTTTTCATAAAGAATGTGTACACCTACATAACATATTGTTTTCGTAAATACTTGTTATGAAATTATGAATTTTTTAATAATATATAGGAACGGTTTCATAAAATTAATGAAACCTTACTTAATATATCAAAAATACTGGTTTTCTCTTAGCGTGAGAGAGCCACAACATAGAGTTACTCTCATGTGTATACAATACAAGCAATAAAAAATGATATACATCCGTCAAGGATTATATTAACTACTTTTTATTCTACTTTATCAAAAATTTTCAATGTGAGGAAAAACACTCCAACTTATAATAAAAAGGGAAATAATCTGTAGGTAGCCATCAAACGAATCGGTAATGTCGTTAAGTTAATTTTTACTACAAAAATGTTTCTCCATACAAAATTTTTTCTTAGTAAATTGTCCACATTTAGTAGTAAGATTTTTATATTGCCCATGTATTTTTATAATAGAATCAACGATGCATTAACTACTGTGTTGGAAATTTATTTAAGGAAAAATCCTTCCCATTTCGTAGTTAGTGAACTAAAAAACATTTACTGAATTTTTATAAGGTTTCCTTTAGCTAAGTTAATTTTCGTTGTGGTTACGAAAAATGAACTAAATTACAGTAAATTTGTTGAACTATGTGAAAGTTAAAATGGTCCTTCAATTTACAAGACACTTTTTTCTGTGTGGGGAGTATATATTACAGAAGCAGTTTTTAGGGTGTAGTGTCTTTGAATAGAATAATCTACTTGCAATTCGGTACTTGATCTTAATACGCACTTTTGGTGGATACACACAAAGAAAACATAGAGTAAAGTAAGTTCAGCAAATGTGGTACAGGCTGGTAATGTGGTATATTAGCTTTTCACTCTATCTAACAACATGCGAATAACTAAACCAAATTGTGGCTGTCAGAAAATGAAGCAATCAAAGATCAGTCGGAAAAAATAACATTTACCTGTGCTCGAATGATTTTTGGGTGGTTCTTAATCATGTCGTTTTGTTTGAAGGTATATTTTCAATTTATTAATTTTCGGATGTAAATAACTGACGAGTACTAAATAAGCATAAAATATATGCAATTGCGATATATATGTTGCATTCAGTTTTTACAAAAAAAGCTACATTTTATGAATTCGTGCTTAATGAGTTTTTTAATAAATATATATGTATATATCTGAAATTGTGGGTTTCTTATTTTTCGCTCATAGTTCCATGGATGACTAACACTAGTAAAATGAATATGGTAAAATCTTAGCATCGTCGGACAAAAACATGAAATTTTGGCAAGAAAATTAAGACATCAACTTCTACATTGAAAAAAATATTGTCGTGAGGCTACAGATTTAATGTTCTTAAAATACAAATGCGAATTTTGCTTAACTTAGAGGGCGCATTTCAATGAAGTCGTCCAAAAGTCGAAAAACGTTCCAATAAAGTGGAAAAAATCTTCAAAATTAATGAAATTGTCTTTAAAATGCATCCTGGCTACAATGCTAAAAAGCGTTTAAAAATAGTTTGAAGACGTTTATTACTTGAAATATATCATAAGTTTTACTTGTAGTTGAGTCGAATTCGGAAATTTAACTCGTAGTTAAAAAGATTTTAATGGACTACGAAGAAAAGGGGGAAAAACAAGTATATTAAAATTTGTTTCCTAGATCCAAGTGCGAAAAACTCAAATTTAAAAGAGAATTGTGTCTTAAATGTGGCCTTTCTTTAGACTCTCGGCGTCTTTGGCTCGGAATCAATACCAAAATCATTAATGTAAAGACAAAATCTTTGGAACCGGGCATGCTTTGTTTTCAGTGTACAGATAATGTAATCAAACCAATTTTTAACAATCTAATAATAATAATAATTTCTTGGCATAATTTGTTTTGGATTTCTTACCGTTTCGAGTGACGGTTGTGTTATGACTGTAGATTTAGTGGATTACCCTGTGGGTTCTAATATCCGCTTAATTACAACAGATGAACTGATGTGTGTGACTAAAACTTATAATAGAGCACACTCGAAACAGATTTCCAACACAGATGGATTTTGATGCTCATTTAAGACATTGTTGTACAGAGTACATTTCACGTGCCTTAGGCCACGATACCTTATTTATTAACGTATCATTACTGATTTCTATAACTGATAACAAGGATGCTCGGTTCCAAAGATTTTGTCTTTACTTTAAAAAATTTGGTATTGATTCCGAGCCAAAGAAGCGGAGAATACAAATAAGGATAAATTTAAATTTGGGTTTTGTGTACTTGATTTTAGGAAGAAAATTTTAATTATTCGCTTCCTCAGATTTTTTCTTCATATGCTATCAAAGTCCTTTAAAAAACGAGTTAACGACAACTTTATTTTCCAAATTAAGACTCGACTTCCAATAGAAATTATGCTGTTTCAAGTAAAAAAACATCTTTAAAATAAAGTTTTGAAAAACATGTCCTATATTTGAACGATTTTTTGCTTTGTAGTTAAGATGCAAAAAGACAACCTTAAATTGGTTGTCTTTTCAATTTCATTAAATTTAAAGACTTTTTCTGAATTTTCTGAATTCTGAATTAAAGTCAAGTTGACCTTAGCCCAAACGTTTTTTCTTTCATATTATGAAACCCAATTTTAAGTCAAATCACTTAATTATAAGGACAATACGACTTCATTGAAAAGTTTATCGAATTTCGAACAAGGAAAAAACTTTATATTAGAGACATCGATCAAATTCGGCGACGCAATCGGGCATATGACGTTTGGAAACGTCTTGCGACATCTGGGAATCGTCTCCAATATTCGAGACTTAGAAATAGGACTAATCTTGTCGTCAGCCAGGCTAAGGTAAGATACTTCGCACGTAAGTTAAGTCTGGATTTGCCGGCGCGCCAACTTTGGAAGAACCTAGATAGATTAGGAATCCACGGACGTAGTTCAGCTAAGTGTGGTATTGACCCTGAGGTTCTTAGTGATCATTTTACTGGGGGTGAAAGTGTCCATCTAGGAAATTGAACTTCATCCTTCTCTCTACTGTACATCCAGATTTGAATTTACTCAAATATCTGAATCTGATGGATCTACGATTAGGGTTAAATCAGATGCTATTGGTGAGGATGGAGTATCAGTTAAATTCTTGAAACTCATTCTACAGCACGTTGTCGGTGTTATGACACATATTTTTAATCACTGCATAAAGACGTCCCACTTTCCTAGTATATGGAAAGTTGGCAGAATTATACCGGTGGCAAAGTTGACATCACCTACTGGCCCCAATGATTTTAGACCCATAAGTATTCTTTCAGTTTCGTCAAAGATCTTCGAATCCATTCTTGCTTCCGAAATTACTGAATATCTGAATGAAAATAGACTTTTGTCTCCATTTCAATCTGGATTCCGAGAGGCACAGATTACAGCGGTACTAAAGGTCATGGAGGATCTAAGATCCGAATATGATCAAGGCAATACTTCGTTGATGTGTTTCCTGGACTTTACGAAGGCTTTTGACAGAGTGAATCACGGAATACTATGTGAAAAACTCAAGTACTATTTTGGTTTCGGCGAGTCATCACTTAGTCTTATGAGGAGTTACCTCTGCGATCGAACTCAGAAGGTTGTAGTAAGTGGTCTGGAGTGCCGGCTTAAGGCAGTCTCTATGGGAGTTTAGATTACTGGCGGACCTGGAAAACGTTAACTTAAGCAGTTTGTTAATGTTTTTGGAGCAATCTGGTTGGTTCAACAAAAGTAAATAATAGAGAAGGTTCAGTGGTTAAGACTAGAAGTGCCCATATGTAATATGTACTTTTAGTTAAATGTGGTATCACAATGGACTGAATAGTCTAAGTGAGCCTGAAATTTAGTCGGGCTGCCACTTTAACCTAACCTAACCATGGGAGTTCCGCAAGGTTCAGTGCTGGGCCCACTTCTGTTTAGTATCTTCATTAATGACGTGTTCTCAGTATGTAAATATTCGAGGACACATGCCTACGTACATAACTAAGGAGGCATTGGCGATAGACGATACCGTCATGATGTTGAATGAGGATTTGCTGTTAGTGTGGGATTGGACGAACTCAAATGGTTTGTCTCTCAATCCACACAAATGTTCGGTTTACCAAAACTACATATAACCTACACCAAATTTTTAAATTTTTAATAGTATTAATTGTATTAATTTTAATTGTATTTAATTGTATTAGTTAATAAATATAAACATTTATAATTATTTAGCTTAGGATTTGATAATAATGACATACTAATTCTTACAATTAAATTACAATTAATGACTTTATGATGTATACATTGAACTAAAAAAGAAATACCTTCTTATTGTTCTTATGTGATAAATAAATAAATAAATGCGTCTTCTATGCTAAGCAAAATTTGCATTCGTATTTTAAAGACATGAAGTATTTGACCTCACGACATTATTTTTTCAGTGCTGTTGTGGAAGGTTAAAAAATTTGTCCAAAAAGAGGTGTAGAGGCTGTTTCGGATTTCCACATATTCATCATTGGACGATTTACTCATTTCAATTATTACATATTAGTAGTTTATTCGGTGAGACTAAACTTTACACCCTCAACAAAAAATCGATTCTGTAAAATATGACCCCAAACATATTTTGCTTCAAGCATACATTTTAATGAAATTTTCTTTGTGTATATATATTTTTAAGTCGCCAGTTGGTTACTTCCATTTTTTACCTGCAACATACTCTCTCAGTTTCTCTTTCTAAACACATATATGTTTATAGGCTATTTCTAAATTAATACATGTTTGCAACCAAGCATATTATATTTACAAAAATTGTATGTCCCAAATATAATATGTTCTAACATATTAACATATATGTCCCAAACATGTTATGCTAGTTTAAGAACATTATATGCTTGTACTTAAAAATATTGTGTTAAATATATATAATTCTTACACCCAAACATATGAAAAAAGTCTTTTTCGTCCATGTAGAAAGCCTAACATGTCCAATAAAGAAATTCAGTACAGACATTTTCACTTTCTGATGCATCCATTACATAAATTGCATAAAAGTAACCTCAATATATCACTTCTAATTTGGGTATATTAAAGTTGGTATTATTTCTCTGAAGTTGTATTTATTTGAATCTTCTAATCCCCTGGACCATATCCGCATTGAGCACATATTTCCGATTGGGCGGAAAAGTGTGTGTTCGAAAAACCGCAAAGTATGTTGTTGACTTTATTCCCACTTTCAATGCATCATGATATGCTTCTCACTAGGGCGTCTAATTAAGCCGCTGTTGAGAGCAGACTTATGACACCATACGGTGAAGACACTAAGCTAAGATGCACAACGAGACATCGTGTGGTAACTGTTGTAACCGAATTATTGCTCAGGTATACGAATACGAAAGTGATCTAACATGACTTGAAAGCAGCCAACTTTTACAAAGGAGCCGAACGACATCCCACATTGGGTAAAAATAAAAAAGATGTGGTACTAAAAAATATCATCTTTGGAAAATGATTAAAAATATTTTTAAAATGTTAAGAAAATTAAATTTCAAACGCAAACGCGGTTACCGTGATCATATTCGTAGAGCAAATGACTGATATTGGGCACAATTTTAAGGCGATCACTCATATTTTAACTAAGCAGAAAATGACTTCAATCGTAAAATGAGTTGATCCAATTAATTTTTAATGGAAATTGTCTCATTCGCAAGAAAAGTAACAGTGATGCGAATTTGGTGCTTTTATCACCAAATTTAGAGCTTTTTGATTTCAAAAAAGCACCAAATTGCTCTTTTAGTGCCTTTTCACAAAAGCACTAGTGCACTCTTAGAAAAATATGTTTTTCATATGTTCCGATATAAACAAAATGTGTTTCGGGCACAATTTTAAAACACAATATATTTAAGTACAAACATGCAATGTTCCTAAACTAACACTAAAAGTTTGGGACATCTATGTTAATATGTTAGAATATATTATGTTTGGGACATGAATGTTTCATAAAAATCATATGTGTGAATGCAAACATGTATAAATTTACAAATTTCGACTAAACATACATATGTTGTGATATTTTATTCAAAGCGACAGAGAGAGTATAGAGAAAGAAATAGAGATGGAAACCGGGAGAGTTGACAAAAGATATCAACATAACACAGCGAAAGAATCAAAAGAGAACAATTTCTATGAAACCGCTTGTATGTTGTTTCGGAAAACTGGTTTATGATAACGCCAAAAATTTGATATGCTTAAGTCTAAATATTATTTAATTTGAATAAAGAGAATAGACATTCGGAACCAAGAGAATAGACATTAAAAAACAGCATGTGTTTTCGCCGTGAGAGCAGCATTTTATGTATGTGTGGACATGTGTTTTGTTTATCATTTTGGCATTATGGGCACAATTTTTTTCTTGGTTCGTTAAAAGGAATCAGGGGTCTTCATAAAAATAACGAAAGGGCACTATACTCTTTTTACAGTTGGAACAGTAAAATGAAATAAGGAGGAAATAGTGAAAAATTACACAGTAAAATGTAAAGGGTGATTCTTTTGAGGTTAGGATTTTCATGCATTAGTATTTGACAGATCACGTGGGATTTCAGACATGGTGTCAAAGAGAAAGATGCTCAGTATGCTTTGACATTTCATCATGAATAGACTTACTAACGAGCCACAACGTCGAATTTTCAGTGAATGGGCCCTAGAAAAGTTGGCAGAAAATCCGCTTTTTTATCGACAAATTTTGTTCAGCGATGAGGCTCATTTCTGGTTGAATGGCTACGTAAATAAGCAAAATTGCCGCATTTGGAGTGAAGAGCAACCAGAAGCCGTTCAAGAACTGCCCATGCATCCCGAAAAATGCACTGTTTGGTGTGGTTTGTACGCTGGTGGAATCATTGGACCGTATTTTTTCAAAGATGCTGTTGGACGCAACGTTACGGTGAATGGCGATCGCTATCGTTCGATGCTAACAAACTTTTTGTTGCCAAAAATGGAAGAACTGAACTTGGTTGACATGTGGTTTCAACAAGATGGCGCTACATGCCACACAGCTCGCGATTCTATGGCCATTTTGAGGGAAAACTTCGGAGAACAATTCATCTCAAGAAATGGACCGGTAAGTTGGCCACCAAGATCATGCGATTTGACGCCTTTAGACTATTTTTTGTGGGGCTACGTCAAGTCTAAAGTCTACAGAAATAAGCCAGCAACTATTCCAGCTTTGGAAGACAACATTTCCGAAGAAATTCGGGCTATTCCGGCCGAAATGCTCGAAAAAGTTGCCCAAAATTGGACTTTCCGAATGGACCACCTAAGACGCAGCCGCGGTCAACATTTAAATGAAATTATCTTCAAAAAGTAAATGTCATGGACCAATCTAACGTTTCAAATAAAGAACCGATGAGATTTTGCAAATTTTATGCGTTTTTTTTTAAAAAAAAGTTATCAAGCTCTTAACAAATCACCCTTTATAAAAACAAAGTTTAGTTCCTCATTATTAATAAGTAGTCAACGAGGAGTTGACGGACACCTTCAAATATAAAAGCGAGCATTAAATTCGATTTTTGTGGCTAAAACAATTTAAAAAGTTTATTTTCTTTAAAATGAATTATTAAAGAAAAATAAAAGGCATTTTAGAGCGATGGTGTTAAATGCTAGTAAAAAAACTGTTCACGCCTAAATAAATTTATGTTTATATTATAAAATTATATATGTATGTTTATACTCGACTCCACATTCTTCTTTTGTTAGAGTTTTTGAATTCCTTCCAAATTTTAAAGTTTTGTACCAAAAACAGGTTTTTGTTACAAAATTGTTATTTTGCAATAAAAAAATAATATGTTATCCAAAAATCAGTCAATTTCGTTTATATCAAGCACTGTTATTGACTATAAATCTTTAATAACCCACATTTCGAAGTTTCATTATAAAAATTTAATATAGTATAAATATAAATGCGTAAATTAAAAAAAAAAAACCAATGGTGTTCGGTCGGAGCAGGGATTGAACCCACGACCCTTTGCATGCTGGTGACTATAACAGCTACGTAGCCCAATGGATAGTGTGTTGGCTTACAAACTGTATGGTCCTCGGTTCGATTCTCCGTCCAGACGAAAGGTAAAATTTAAAAAATTTATAAAAGTGAATAATTTCTTCAACATTATTTGTATTACAGAAAAAGGTGCCAAGAACTAAAATATTTCGTGGAAGTGAGAATTACGAGTATGTTAGGGAATGAGCACAATCGTCTTTGGGAAAATTCTTCCAAGCATATAATATTTTTGGGCTCAAAATGCTTCCAAACATATAATATGTTCACATAAAACAAATATGTTAATGTTTCGGCAGTATCCAATAATATATGTGCTTCCTGCAAAATATGTTTGGAACATATGTTAAAGAGGCGATTTTTTTTGAGGGTGTGCTTTCTGGTATTTTCATTTAGTGCTTTTTTTTTCTTCAATTTTAAAGTATTAAGTTTGATTGTCGTAATCTTTTCCTACAAAAATTCTGATTATACTGTCACGGCCATTTTCATTTAGCTCCGTTAGACTTTAACTCCCACACGCAGAGAAGAAACATGATTGCCACAATCATATTCGAAGAGCAAAATAATATGATAGCAGCTATTTTTGCGGCGACCATGTAACATTTTAACCTGCAACCATGTTGGCTCAGTGAACATGGTTCTAAGAAAAATACAATTGTCCTCATCTAAAATGTTATTATATTGATAAAAAGAATTTTGTTTCCATTAAAAGACAATGGTCACGATCTAAAATGTTATGTTATTCGTCAAAAATGTTTTTCTTCTAGTTAAAAGAACATGGTCACAACCTAAAATGTTTTGATTTTTATGAAAAAACTTTTTTCGTCGTCGAAAAAAGGACGCCACTTGAGAAAAGAAAACACAAAATCAACTTTATTTATTTGTTTTTATTTATTTATAAACTAATTCATTGTTTATTTGTATTTATAATGTCGTGCAAGCAAACTTCACATATTTTTACACACTCTAGTTTGGTTCAATTTCAACAATAAGTAATCATTCCATATTTACTTCGTGCCCATCAAATGAACAAACGCAGACATCATGTAACTGCAAATAAAAATAAATTATACCATATATCAAAATGCAGAACAAAAACCAGGTATATTTTTTTCAATTACACTTTCCTTTTTTGTATTCACATAAAACCACGTGCCATTTCTGAATAAATAAATTAACACAAAACACAATAATTCCGTATTCTCCGTCCATTCCAAGAAACAATCAACACACGACTGACGCGCAAAATGAAAATCGTGTGTACCTGCTCAATGTTTTTATAAAATTCTTGTCGCTGCAAAAAAATTAAAAAATTAAATGGTCACGAAAACAATGTACATGGTCTTTATGGCCATGTAATGGTTGTAGACATGTCTATGCGCAAACTATAAAAATATTTTTTTCTCTGCAAAAAAGTCAAAAAATTGAATGGTCAGATACATGATTTTCCTGACCATATAATGGTCTCAAATTCTATCATTTAAATAATAGAACATGTTTGCGGCATTTGAGAACCATTTAAATGCTTATTACCAACATATATTTTTCTCCGCTCGAAAATTATTTTTACAAAGACAAAATACATGGTTTTCGCGACAATTACATACTCTAAATATGCATTAAATGGATGCGGCAACCATGTCCAAATATGTTTTTTCTGTGCGTGCAGTTAACAGAAAATAAAATGTAAATATCTTCTCTCCGGTTAACTTTAACTGAAAATTTTTTGGCAGTTAGGTGCCTAACTGACATATAGAATATATAGGCGAGATGACAGATATGTCTATAGTACGGTTTAAAAGTTCGTTAGCTAACGTAGCACTAACGGAGCTTCATGAAAATGAGGGTCAATAGCTTAAGAAACTCAACTATATTGACAAATAAAGAATTTGATTGTTACGAAGTGTTATTTAGGGTTTTCTTTTGAAAAGTCTAGCGACGAGTGCAGAATTTCTGAATTTCATTAAAAACGTTTGTATTCAATTCACAAAAGCACTTATAATTGAAATAAGAACTAGACTCCCATCATATATTAAAATACTAGAGAATATTTCCAAATTGAATGCCGAAAAATTTATTTTCTCCTCTGAAAAAACATATTTTGAAATTCATTACTGATTGGCATTAAAAATTATAAAGCTGTACACTTGGAGGGGTTCATAATTTTATAAAATTAAAAATGCTTCAAATCCTCATTGATCTTTGATTGTTTTTTTTTTAGTAGTACATTGAATTTTAGCTGGCTGGAGTAGTTTTTGTGGTGGGAACTGGTAGGTTAGAATTTGTAATATATTTTAAAATAAGGGTATTTTGGTCAAATTTGGAAAAATCTGACGATACATATATATGGGAGCTATATCTAAATCTGAACCAATTTCGATGAATTGGTGTTGACTTTGAAGATGGTCGGTTAGTAAATTTGTTGACACCGGGCGATACATATATATGGGGGCTATATCCAAATTTGATTCGATTTTGTCCAAATTCTTATAATTATACTACTACTATATTTATTCGCATATCCACTACCAGGTGAATGTCAATCAATTCCACGATCTTGATGTTACACTCTCCATTTTCACCGAAAATTTCTTGAAATGAATTCTCTAGCATTATGGATGCATTTCCAGTTAAATGGATGCATTTCTAGTTGGTGGATTTATCGTGAATAGTGGAAATGGAAATGTAGTGGATATCCGATCATGCAAGTATGGGATATTCGATTTCATTTTATTCAAATCATATGTAGTTTACTTAATTATAAGTCCACCATTATTTTATTCAGCTTTCTAAACATCACAATATTGAATTTTTTATAACAAAGACTTCATATAAAACATTAACAAACAAATATTATTTCAAACCCACTGTTAAGCACATGACAATGCTGAAAAATGGCATACTGACACAAATTCCACGCCGACTTTGTTGGCAATACAGTTGGCAGACAAAATCATATCAATTCGATCCCTCCGTATCCATGAGTAAAAGGTGCACAGCGGTGTAATATAAGTGAGTGGAGATAGTGATGAAGATGACAACGCTGTTGATGGTCTCTCAAGCGTGTCAACATTACCTGTCTACGTTCCCATCTGAAACTTAGCCAACATTCATGAGAATGTCCAATTATCTAACAAACCATGGTGGGTGGAGGAAGATAATGGTAAGTGCGATGGATTTTTTATTGTTTCCTATGTCCAAGCACTACCGGAAAGCAGATATTTTCCCACATGCAAAGTGAAAAATCTAATTAATAGGTGAAAGAGAAATGAAGCTACTCATAAATAGCCTCTTAATTTGGAATGCCTTCAAAAATGGAAAACCTCATTTCCAATGGCTTGCCATTGTACAATGTGGAAAATGTGTCCAACTATTGGCTGATTAATGGGAATAGGAAGTTATAATAAAATTTTGATTATTGAATAAGCGTGTGAGTGTAATGCCATCGGCAGGAATGTCCTCATTACTGCAAACGTCGTTTTTAATGACTAAGATACACTCAAAAAGGTAGTATCTATAAATTAGCGTCTTCGTTGAAGCCTACGATTTCTAGGGGTAGACTATGGGAAAAATCGAATTACCTATGGGAAACTTCAAACTCTCAAAAGTCATACTATACAGTTTCACTAGCAGAAAATAAGATGAACTTAAGTTAAGGCCGAATCCGCCCTATTATAAAGGGACGCCCAAATTTATGGAGTTGTCTTTTCTTGTAAAATATGTGAATTTTTGCATGTTGTCCGGAATGTGACCTTTTTATGTACCTTTGTAAAAAAAAACTGCAGCTTAAAAGGGTTTCGAGTTCGAATTCATAGAGGAAAATTGAGGGAATTTGCAACACTGCCTTTTATCTGTTATCCTACTGTATTCAAAGCATATTAAATTGTTAAACATTGAATTATAGATCCATACAAATCTAATATAATTATTTACAGTAACTTATAAACTATTATCATTTTCTTATCTTGCTAATACATATCAGACAAGTCTGTTCTGGCAAACGCATTCGCAAAAATTTTGCACATTGGCGTGTTCTGGCCACCGTAATACTCGTATGCTTAAAGGATTTGTACCAATCAAGCATTTTCAAACACTCTCTATGTCAAGATTGATTTCACTCACGAAAGTAAAGAAACGTTTGGTAACCTATTTAGAACCTACTTTGTAATAACAAATGTTAGTTTTTAAAGGGTGATACGGTCAAAATTTGGTCAAGGGAAAACGCGTGTAAATCGGTGAAATCGTTTATTTAAAAAATCAAATTAAATTTCTTTTTCAAGTTCAATTAGTATAAAAATCAGGAAAAATATTCAGTTAGGCTTTCGCTTTTCCAAATCCGAATTGCCGGGCCTCACGCTTGACACCTGCCATCAGATTTTGTACAGCCACCTTGTCCACCTTCTTCGCCGCAGAAAGCCAGTTTGCCTTGAACTGCTGCTCGTCCTTAGCAGTTTTTGGTCTTCTTTAGGTTCCGCTTGACAATAGCCCAGTATTTCTCAATTGGGCGGAGCTCTGGCATGTTGGCGGCGTACCACTCCATGGCCTTTTTACCGTAATGGCAAGATGCCAAATCCGGCCAAAACAGTACGGAACAACCGTGTTTCTTCAGGAAAGGCAGCAGACGTTTATTCAGACACTCTTTCACGTAAATTTCTTGGTTGACGGTCCCGGAAGCTATGAAAATGCTGCTTTTCAAGCCACAGGTACAGATGGCTTGCAAAACCAGATATTTCTTTGCGAACTTTGACAGTTTTATGTGCTTGAAAATATCTGCTACCTTTCCCCTTCCTTTTGCCGTATAAAACTCCTGTCCCGGAAGCTGCTTGTAGTCGGCTTTGACGTAGGTTTCGTCGTCCATTACCACGCAGTCAAACTTCGTCAGCATCGTCGTGTACAGCCTCCGGGATCGCGCTTTGGCCGTCGTATTTTGTTTATCATCGCGATTTGGAGTCACTACCTTCTTGTAAGTCGATAGTCCGGCTCGTTTTTTGGCTCGATGCACGGTTGTAGACGATACACCCAGCTTTTTTGCGGCATCTCGGAGAGAGAGGTTGGGGTTTCGCTTGAAACTACCGGCAACTCTCTTTGTCGTCTCAGCGGCTTCCGGTTTTCGATTTCCCCCCGATCCAGACTTCCTGGCTGTCGACAAACGTTCCCCAAACACTTTAATTACATTTGTAACGGTTGATTTGGCAACTTTTAGCGATTTTGCCAGCTTTGCGTGCGAATAGCTCGGATTTTGGCGATGCGCGAGCAAAATTTTGATACGCTGCTCTTCTTGCTTGGACGGCATTTTGACAACTGAAGAGTCAATTCCAAAATCAAAATAGGAGCAACATTCTACACACACACACCTTCAAAATGAGGGGCGTTCAGGTTTTTTTAATGCAAAATTGAAAGAAATACGTCAAGTTTATATTGATCAAATTTTGACCGTATCATATTTATAAATGCCCGTGTAAAAATTTGAGGATCCACTCCTATCTAATAATATCAAATTGGATATCATTGGATTTGTTCAGATATTGGTGCTAGATCTGGTTGGATATAATTGCAGATCTCATCATATATAATATAATATAATAATATAAGATATGGTAGATATAATATCATATCTGACTATATATGGGGTTAAATACGGTCCAAAATATAATAAAAAAATCATGAACACGTTAAAAAGATTTTTGAAACATGTATAAAATTTTTTTCGAGAAATACACACAAAGTTACAGATGGAAAAATTACTTTTGTTTATTTAACGAACTTACATAATACATTTTAAAGTATTTGGCAGTTTACAAACATGTTTTTCGAGTTTCAGAACATGGTTGAGCTCCTTCACGTCAGATAGTTTTAACAATCTAAAGCAGTCAGTTTTGGAAATGGATATAATATGATCCGCGCCAGTTTTTAAATGTCTTATCGCATACTGATGGTTGACGTCAAAAATAGTAATAAAAATAAATTGTTGAAAATGCGCAAAGAAACAATTAATAGACCCAAATAGAATTTCGCCTTTTTTTATTAATTGTACTGTATAGATATTAGTTTTGGTATTTTGATATAAAAGGGATGTGTACACACAGAGAACAATTTGGTTAGAAATCGGTTCTGATAATAAAAATACTACATTTGGAATTATATATTAGGTGTGTCTATCTATTTTCTTTAATGCAATCATCTTTTCATGCTTACTATCATTTAGCAATCATTTCAATAGAATTTCGTTTGTGAAACAAAAAAAAAATGGAAAAAGCAACAAAATCTATATATTTTGAAGCGTTTGTTTCGAATTCTGTTGGCACATCCAACTTTAAATATATTTGGTAACTGCCATTTAGCAATCAGCACTGACATACAGTATTCACAACCGAATTCTATTTGACATATTTTTAAATATCACTTTTTCACAATTTTTGTTAATTAGTTGGTGCGCAAAGAAGATATATATATTTTTTTTTTTTCAATTAAACGTCACAAATGTCGATTTTTAAACCGCTACATAGGGGCATCCACAATGCTGTTCAAAGCATTCTTTTGATGATGACCGGCTGAAATTAAAGGACGTACGTAAAAGATACGTCACGATATAGGAGTGGATCATTTATGTTGGTTATATTATAGGGCATAAATAATCATACGTACCACAACCAAATCGGATTTAATGATATATCTCCAGGATGCTATGTGTACTTGGAATCTCACAGAGATGTCGTTGTGAATAAAGTGATAGGTTCTGGACCGTTTTTATAAATATGAGTGCGCCACAATTTAACTAATCCTATTTAATTTATTTTTAAACAATAATCCAATATGTCAACGTTGTACAACGGACCCAAATGGATACAAAGGGCCATGGGCCAGATCCGGCCGAACACTCTAAAGTTATTTATTTTTCATAATGCCGAACACACTATCGGGCACTCAGCTATAAGAAGAAGTTCATCACTTGTGGTTTCAAAATTGGCTTGCTTGTCCAAACGTGTCTGTAGGCACAGACCAAAATAACTTATATGCACAAACTAGTAATACGGGTCCATGTTTATGCATTTCAATATTTAAAAAAACGTCGACTTTCAGCTGAAGGTCATAATGGGGTGTGTATTAAATTTTGTGTGCCCAACCGCTAAAACATTTTAAGGACATTAATTGTTATGATACATTGTATTTAGCTATACATCTTTAATACAAATATTTGAATGTATTTAAACCAAATAAAAAAAAATAAAATAAAATTTAAATGAAATTAATTTTTTATTGGGGTTGGGTGACACAACCAAATGAGAGGAATAAAGATAAATTCCATCGTCTGATACAACCAACTCCATATATAGTATTACTTGGAGTTCCCATAATTCCATTGAGTCGACCGATTTTGTCGGGTGACACAACTGGCAACTGATAGTTGGTGCTACTGCCAAAAGGAGGTTGGCAATAAATTTGGTTATCACAACCAATATGTATTCTCTGTGTATATATTTTTATCTATTTGACACCTCCAGTAGTAAGAAAAAGTGTGGGTTTCATCAAAACACTCATTTAGTATTTGTCGTTCCCATGCGTTTGGGAACGACAAAGTAGATTACAAAATGAATTTTTATATTGAAATATACTCATATAAAAATTTCTGCTGTTAATAGGAAACACTGACTGCTGTCTTTTCGGTAAACAAAACAGTGCTGTTTTAGCAGTTTTTCTGCTAAAGTAGCAAATAACAAAATGTTAGTTTGGAATAACAGACATACTGCCCAAAAGTTAGTAAAATGTTTTGCAACTGAAATTATTTTTCATTTTAGCGGCAGAAATCGAATCTCTAAAAAGAGAATAACGTTATAACTTTTTTGGGAAATTGTATTATATCTTGGTGGAGAATGATCCAAAACAACAATTGAAAAAGTTTATTTTCTTTAAAATGAATTATTAAAGAAAAGTAAAAGGCAAAAATGGTAATTTTAGAGCGATAATGCGATAATACCGGCCTTAAAGGTAAAAATGAAATTAATTACAAAATACGATTAGTTATAAATGCATTTAAAATGGTGTTAAATGCTAGTAAAAAACTGTTCACGCCAAAATAAATGTACACAGAGCCAAAAATGTCACCTAAAAATAAGGAGGTTGACTTTTAAAAAAACTTGGAGACAAAGGAGAGCGACAGGGGACAAGATTGACGAAATATTTACTAGAAAATCTTCTCATTTTTATCTTAAATTTCATCTAAAATTCATTGAAAAGGAAATCGGCTAAATATAAGAAGAAAACTTCTCATTTGCTGTTTTTCCTTAAAAATATGTTTCTTACGTCTTAATATGAGCATAAAAAGTGCTAATCAGATGAAAAACTTCTTGTTTCTAACAGATTTTCACCTTCTTATTATTAAGATGCTAAACGTCTTATTTCTGTAAATGTCATCTTAATTTTATTGAAAAGGAGATCGACTAACAATAAGGGGAAAACTTCTTATTCGCTCTTCTTCTACTAAAATGCGTATACATACATCAAAATAACTGTAGTTTATTATCGCATCAGCCAATTTTCATTTTAAACTAGTAAGAAGAGAACAGTCGATCATTTAACTTTGAGCTGTGAAATGAAGTGTTTCGATTTGTGTTAGTTCCTCGTGGTTTTTGTGAATTTTGTGTTGTAAAATGTAAGTGAATTTTATCTAATTAATATACATAAAATAGAATTTTGGGCGTTAAAAAGTGAAATTGTAAAACATAATTACATAAGTGACAGTTACAGAAAGTTAATACAAATTTAAGCAAATGTGCATATACATATATACCAGCGCTGGCTTGTGACAAAGTTTCTGGGTAAGTGCAAGTGTTTTTTTGTCACGACCTGCGCCTTATGTATATATGCACGTAGCTGCTTTTGTTTCAGTAGACAGAGGCTAAGTAATTCTTGGAAGGAGTTGATGTTAAATAAATGTTAAAATTTCTTCACTATTAACAATTGTTGTGTACTAAATGAATGAATTTATATCATTTGGCATTTGTATATTTAAATAGCACTCCAAATTCCTTCGCCTTTGTGTTCTACGCTTAAGTTATAAATAACTTTTATTATAGAAATGCGATGTTTTTACAATTATAGAGTGTTAATTATGCAAATATAAAATTTTTTTCATTTTGTCGAAGTGTTTATATTCAAATTTTTCCACTTCGTTTTATAACTTTTTCAGTAACATCGATGTGTTGAACATTTTATAATGTGTGATGAACTTTCAGCCGATATTTTTATTTCTTCTCAATCAAGGAAGGATGAAATAGTGGAACTTTTTAAAACTTGGGGCTTGTTGAATGAAATAATATCAACTTTAATTGAGCGAGGAATTAATTCATATTTCGTGCTCGAGAAAACCAAAATTGAAGATGTTGAATGTTTTTCGATAAAGTGGATGAGAAATATTTCGGAGAGCCAAAAAAATATGGAAAACATAACCTTAATTTTTTATTGTCTTATGTAGTTATAATTAATGTATAAATATCATAAGTACATATTGTAACAATTGAATGAATTAATAAAAACAATAATTTAAAAAGAAAATAATAAGTAGAATTGCTTCTTATTTCTACTAGTAACCGTCTTAATTTTATTAAGTAGAATGCCTTCTAATTTCTACTAGTAACCGTCTTTATTTTATTAATAAGAATTGCTTCTAATTTCTAATAGTAACCGTCTTAATTTTATTAAGAAGAATTCCTTCATATTTCTACGAGGAATCATCTTAATTTTATTTAAAAGGTTTCCTTCTAATATCTACCAGTCACCTTCTTAATATTAATAAAGTTTCTTCTTATTTTTACGGGTTATCTACTAAATTTTATTAAAAAGGAATTCCCTCTAAAATTTAGACGGAGCTCTTCTTGGAGAAAAACTATAGAGAAATCTTTTAAACTTTGTTCTGATTTATAGGGTATTTTATGTGGTCTTTTGGCTCTGTGTATGTGTGTATTATAAAAATATTTATGTATATTTATACTCGACTCCACGTTCTTCTTTTGTTAGAGTTTTTGAATTCTTTCCAAAACTTCACACTTTTATACCAAAAATAGTTGTTTGTTATAAAATTGTTATTTTTGCAATAAAAAAAGTAATATTTTATCCAAAAGCTCAGTCCATTTCGTTTATATCAAGCATTGTTCTTTTCTGACTGTAAATCTTTAATAACCCACATTTCGAAGTTTCATTATAAAAATTTAATATAGTATAAATATAAATATGTAAATTAAAAAAAAAAAACAAAAAAATGGTGTTCGGTCGGAGCAGGGATTGAACCCACGACCCTGTGCATGCAAGGCAGACATGGTAACCACTGCTCCACGTGGCCAACAAACGTATGTTTCTGTTAAATAATGTTATGTTTGCATGGGCTCGTGGGCGCTGCAAACTATGCTATATAGATGTAACTTATAACGATAATTATCTACTGGTGACTATAACAGTTACGTAGGCCAGTGGATAGTGTGTTGGCTTACAAACTGTATGGTTCTCGGGTCGATTCTCCGTCCAGACGAAAGGTAAAATTTAAAAAATTTATAAAATGGAATAAGTTCTTCAACATTATTTGTATTACAGAAAAAGATGCCAAGAACTAAAAAATTTCGTGGAAGTGAAAATTATGTGAGGGAATGAGCACAATCCTCTTTGGGGAAAATTCTTCCAAGCATATAATATTTTTGGGCTCAAAATGCTTCCACACATATAATATGTTTACATAAAACAAACATATAAATGTCTCGGCAGTATCCAATAATATATATGCTTCCTGCAAAAAAGGGATTGGAACATATGTTGGAGAAGCGATTTTTTTTTTGTTTTTTTTTTTTTTTTTTTTTTTTAGGGTGTACTTACAATCGATTTTAAAGAAAAGGACCAACGCCAGGTTGGTCTCTCGGAAATTGTGACTTTCTTGACATACATTTCCGACGGTATAATACGTATGTCGCAAAAGTCGTAAACCTCTTGTAGAAACCCTCATTTCAAATAAAAGAAATTATGAACGTTTTTAAATTTAATTTTCTTTTGTTCCCCGATAAAAGGGATACAAAATATGTATTTATTGAAAACCCAATCTTCATAAAAAGTACGGAACATTTTCGTTGAAATTATGAAGAAGTTTCATTGTTGTTGTAAAATTTCCGTTCTCGACAAAAAAATTGTCTCTGACAGTGTATTTGAGTGTATTCCTTTATTAAATTTTTAGTGCATGTCTAAACAACTTCTCATTTGGATGGTAGGATGTTATGAATAAAAGTGAAGCAACCAAACAAAACATTATTAAAAAAACTAAAGGTATAAAGTAGTGATGACATTTTGCAAACTTGTTACTACAATCCATTGCCCTCTGGACAATAATTTTTTTCTAACCAAAAAAGGTACGAACATTTTTCATAAAAAGTACGAAACTGTTTCATAAAAAGTACGAAAATATTTCATAACAAGTACGAAACTGTTTCATTAAAAGTATGAAATTTTTTTGATCAAAATTACGAAATGTTTTAATACAATTATGAAGAACAAATTTCGTTACAAAACGAAATATTTCGTCCTTTTAATGAAAAGTTTCTTTGGTTGTAAAACAATTACAAATTCCGTACTTTTAACGAATTTTTTCGTTCTTTTTACGAAGAAAATTCTTTCGGTGTATAAACCCCATATAGACAACATTTCTGAAATTTGTCGTGCGTGAGTGTGATCCCTACTAAAAATATCGTGAGTGAGCAATATTTTTCCGTTCTGAGTATGGGTGAGCGTGAGTAAAACATTACACAAGTGCACGTCCTAGTATTTTAGGCACAGTGAGTCAAATATTAATATCTGATTTTCAGTTTTGTATCCGATTTATGTTATTTTCTTTTGTGTGTTTTTTGGTACATTATATAAAGGGTGATTCTTTTGAGGTTAGGATTTTCATGCATTAGTATTTGACAGATCACGTGGGATTTCAGACATGGTGTCAAAGAGAAAGATGCTCAGTATGCTTTGACATTTCATCATGAATAGACTTACTAACGAGCAACGCTTGCAAATCATTGAATTTTATTACCAAAATCAGTGGCAGAAAATCCGCTTTTTTATCGACAAATTTTGTTCAGCGATGAGGCTCATTTCTGGTTGAATGGCTACGTAAATAAGCAAAATTGCCGCATTTGGAGTGAAGAGCAACCAGAAGCCGTTCAAGAACTGCCCATGCATCCCGAAAAATGCACTGTTTGGTGTGGTTTGTACGCTGGTGGAATCATTGGACCGTATTTTTTCAAAGATGCTGTTGGACGCAACGTTACGGTGAATGGCGATCGCTATCGTTCGATGCTAACAAACTTTTTGTTGCCAAAAATGGAAGAACTGAACTTGGTTGACATGTGGTTTCAACAAGATGGCGCTACATGCCACACAGCTCGCGATTCTATGGCCATTTTGAGGGAAAACTTCGGAGAACAATTCATCTCAAGAAATGGACCGGTAAGTTGGCCACCAAGATCATGCGATTTGACGCCTTTAGACTATTTTTTGTTTGGCTACGTCAAGTCTAAAGTCTACAGAAATAAGCCAGCAACTATTCCAGCTTTGGAAGACAACATTTCCGAAGAAATTCGGGCTATTCCGGCCGAAATGCTCGAAAAAGTTGCCCAAAATTGGACTTTCCGAATGGACCACCTAAGACGCAGCCGCGGTCAACATTTAAATGAAATTATCTTCAAAAAGTAAATGTCATGCACCAATCTAACGTTTCAAATAAAGAACCGATGAGATTTTGCAAATTTTATGCGTTTTTTTTTTTAAAAAGTTATCAAGCTCTTAACAAATCACCCTTTACATTTCTCTTAAATTGCTTTAACTTCTTCTGCTGTGACAAAAGTGTTTGCATTCAAAAATCGCAATTTTACCAAATCTTTATTTTTCCTACATATGTAACCAAACCATGTTCATTATTTTACTGGGCTGCTGCACCAACTGAACCTATCTCGGTTTATGTCTTAGTTAAGACAAAGTTACCTCCTTAACCCTTAAATACGCACTGTATCTCTTAAGATACAACCATTAAAATTTTGGCCGAATTCTATGAAATCTAGTTTATTACATTTAAAACATAATAACGCTATTACTGAAATATGTTTTTCCGGAAACTTCTGAGTAATCTGCAGTCAAAATTGAAAATAATAAATAAAATCAAATTTGAAATCAATGTTGGTAAAAGTGTAGTGTAAAAATATCTATATTCTCTACTTAAATAAAATTGTTTATTTGCAAATAAAAACTTAATTTAATGCGCACTGTATTTTTTAAGATGCTACCACTACTTTTTTGTTTCAAAAAAACACAATATTTTTTTTAACCATTTATTTAATTTCATTTTCTTTTTGTAATACAAAACAAAAGGTCTAACTTTAAACTCAGATATAATTATATTTATGCAACACATGAAGTTTATCTGCATCAGCTACTTAATTCAAAAAATGTGGTATGCGATGTTTTTTACCATTTTGCATAACATTATACATTTTTTCGGAGGAGTCGATGATCTTGTCCATTTAAGAGTAGTCGTGGAGGCCATAATAATGCGAATAATCCGTTTTGTTATTAGCGCAAACATACAATCATTTATCTAAAAACCAAGCACCAATATAGCATCACTTATTGGAAACCCTTTATTTTTCCTACCAAAAGTCAGTTGATTATATTAAGGTTAATTACGTAATTCAATAAAAAATAACTCCATTATACTGGAATATACGCTAAGTTGATCGTCTTGTTTCTAGGAAAATGTCACCTTCTTAGGCACCTTACCTTGTCTTGTGACGATCCATCATTTTAATATAACCCGTAGCAAAGTGAGTGGATGGTAACACATTCCATTCACTAGAGAATCTTCAGAGCTGCAGTGGTCTCTTCATTACTACGGAACTTCCTGCGGGATTGACTCATACTACTTCATTCTTTATTAGACTAAAGTTTGGACCATGATGCCCATCAGTCTCTCTTATTCAACCAAACAACCACACGCTTTCAATTTCTCTAAAAATATGGTAAATTGTATCGATTAAACCAAATTGTTTTCAACTGGCCTTAACATTAAATTGTGTTATAAAAAGAGAAATTGAACGTCATTTCTTTTTTAAATGCCGTTGCTTTGGGGAAAAAATGAAAGTTTATTGTGGTTTATCCGGCTATTGTGACTCGAAGTTTTCTTCGAGTAATTTGAATTGAAAGTTTACTTGGTCCATGACCTTGATATATTTAGTTAACGACAACCAATGTAAAAAGTAGAGAAATGTGTATACATGGAATTTTATGTTCCAATTTTGACATACAAAATTATGTTGCACTTCAAATTGCTAAAATACCTACACACCAGGGACGTACCAGGGAATGGGAGGGGTCTGGACCCACAGAAAGTTTTTTGCAGCCCACTGAAAAATTTTTTGGCCATTCAAAGTCGAGCCTCGTCGAAACAGAAATCAATGCTACACAAATAATAAGTGTTTTGGATACAGGGTGTTTTGGTTTACTTGTGCTTTGGGTTTTATGGAATATGGATAAACTGAAATAAATTTTAATGGGTTTGTATGATATACACAGGAAGAAACAAGCTATTTGTCTTGATCATATTATTTGTTCACAAATTGGACATTGCTTTTGTCGATATAGAAAGACAATTTCTTTAAGTTTGCTTGATCTGGTTAAACATAAAAATTATGATGGTTTTGATACCCATCACCATAGAATTGTGTTGGTGTTGCTGAGCCTATAAAACTATCTCCGTCAGTTGAAATCACGCTACAGCCTTCAATAATGGTGCTATCGTCACCATTATTGAAGGCTGTACAGGCAGGTCGAAGATTGGTTATATCGGTTCCACATAAATCGACCCCGCAATTTGGGGTCTTGAGTTTCTAGAAACCGTAGTTTTTATTCGATTTGCATGAAGTTGGAAATCTAGAAATATTGTAGGACCAGTAATTACTGTGCCGATTATAATGAACCGATAGATCCATGGTTTGGAAAAAAAACCGGTTTGGACATGGTTGTCGCATCCATTTAATGCTTATCTAGAGCACGTAATTGTCTTTGTGAAAGGAATTTTTAGCCGAGAAAAATATTTGCTAACAGTAAGCATTTAAATGGTTCTCAAATGGCGCAAACATGTTCTATCATTTAAATGATAGAATTTGAGACCATTATATGGTCAGGAAAATCATGTACCTCACCACTCAATTTTTTTGACCTTTTTGCAGGGAAATGTTTTTTTTATAAGTTACGTATACACGGATGAAAAAGACTGTTTTTCATATGTTTGGCTATAAACATTATATGTTTGGAACACAAATTTTTAAACACAATATTTTTGAGTGCAAGCATATAATGTTCATAAACTAGCATAACATGTTTGGGACATATATGTTAATATGTTAGAACATATTATGTTTGGGACATAAAATGTTTGTAAATATAATATGCTTGGATGCAAACATATATTAATTTAGAAATAGTCTATAAACATATATGTGTTTAGTAGTTTGGAGCGCTATTTAACAGGGAGCGATATTGAATTAAGTTGGTGGTTGTTGCTTGTTATTACAAAATTTACATTTTATTTTTCCTTGGGCAATTGATCAGCTACTTCTTTGATCCTTACAAACTGTGTGGTCCGCTGTTCGAATCCCCGTCCGGCAAAAGGTAAAATTAAAATAAAAAAAATTGAATAATTTCTTCCACAATGTTTGTATTACAGGAAAAGGTGCTAAGAACTAAAAAATGTCTTGGAAGTGAGAAAGATGTGGGGGAATATACAATTGGGCAGAAACAAAATTTTGAGCATTCAGATCGAAAACCTATGTTGTTAGCACCTATATTACCTGTTTATTTTCATAATTCACTATGATTGTAAATATATAAATAAATAAATAAAATTTTGAGCACAATATTGTTTGGGAGAATTTTTTTAAGTATATAATATTTTTGGGTGCAAAATGCTTCCAAACATATTATATGTTCACAAAATAACATATTGTTTTTTGGAAGACAACATTATTGAATTTGGATGCAAAAATACAAAATGTGTGGAACTTAGACTACCCAAACTTATATTGTTTAGACCAATATGCTTTCAAACATATTATATATTGGTAGAGATCAAACATATAAATGTTTGGGCAATACCCAAAAATGTATATGCTTGAAGCAAAATATGTTTGGGAGTATATGTTACAGAAGCGATTTTTTGTGAGCGTGTAGATATGTCTAGAATCATTACATGGCCATAAAGACCATGTACATTTTTTGTGGCCATTTATTTTTTTAACTTTTTTTGCAGCGAAAAGAATTTTATAAAAACATTGAGTAGGTACACACAATTTTCATTTTGCGCGTCAGTCGTGTGTTGATTGTAGCTCAAAATGGATGGAGATTACGGAATTACTGTGTTTTGTTTTAATTTATTTATTCAGAAGTGGCACGTGGGTTTATGTGCACGCAGAGAAGAAACATGATTGCCACAATCGTATTGGAAGAGCAAAATAATATGATAGGAGCTATTTTTGCTGCGACCATGTAACATTTTCACCTGCAACCATGTTAGCTCAGTGAACATGGTTCTAAGAAAAATAAAATTGTCCTCATCTAAAATGTTATTATATTGATAAAAAGAATTTTGTTTGAATCAAAATAACAGGTTGGCTGATAAGTCCCCGGTCTAACAAAGAAAAGCACATTTTTTGTCAAAATTCGTTTTTATTATTCAACATAGTTCCCTTTAAGAGCGATACAACGATTATAACGACCTTCCAATTTTTTGATACCATTTTGGTAGTACTCCTTCGGTTTTGCCTCAAAATAGGCCTCAGTTTCTGCGAGCACCTCTTCATTGCAGCCAAATTTTTTCCCTGCGAGCATCCTTTTGAGGTCTGAGAACAAGAAAAAATCCCTGGGGGCCAGATCTGGAGAATACGGTGGGTGGGGAAGCAATTCGAAGCCCAATTCATGAATTTTTGCCATCGTTCTCAATGACTTGTGGCACGGTGCGTTGTCTTGGTGGAACAACACTTTTTTCTTCTTCATATGCGGCCGTTTTGCCGCGATTTCGATCTTCAAACGCTTCAATAACGCCATATAATAGTTACTGTTGATGGTTTTTCCCTTCTCAAGATAATCGATAAAAATTATTCCATGCGCATCCCAAAAAACAGAGGTCATCACTTTGCCAGCGGACTTTTGAGTCTTTCCACGCTTCGGAGACGGTTCACCGGTCGCTGTCCACTCAGCCGACTGTCGATTGGACTCAGGAGTGTAGTGATGGAGCCATGTTTCATCCATTGTCACATATCGACGGAAAAACTCGGGGTGTATTACGAGTTAACAGCTGCAAACACCGCTCAGAATCATTAACACGTTGTTGCACCCATTTTGCACAGAGCTTCCGCATATGCAAATATTGATGAATGATATGACCAACACGTTCCTTTGATATCTTTAAGGCCTCTGCTATCTCGATCAACTTCATTTTACGGTCATTCAAAATCATTTTGTGGATTTTTTTTGATGTTTTCGTCGGTAACCACCGGGCGTCCACTGCGTTCACCGTCCTCCGTGCTCATTTCACCACGCCTGAATTTTGCATACCAATCAATTATTGTTGATTTCCCTGGGGCAGAGTCCGGAAACTCATTATCAAGGCAAGTTTTTGCTTCCACCGTATTATTTCCCTTCAGAAAACAGTATTTTATCAAAACACGAAATTCCTTTCTTTCCATTTTTTCACAATAAGACGTTCTATCTCGCAAACTAATTGACTTACAGACGTCAAATTGTGACGCGAATCATTTGAAGGTTGGTACTATATAAAAATAATATGCATTTAATACTAGCGACGCCATTAATAATAACCTTAAATGTTTTGATCTTTATGAAAAAACTTTTTTCGTCGTCGAAAAAAGGACGTCACGTGAGAAAAGAAAACACAAAATTAACTTTATTTATTTGTTTTTATTTATTTATAAACTAATTCACTGTTTATTTGTATTTATAATGTCGTGCAAGCAAACATCACATATTTTTACACACTCTATTTTGGTTCAATTTCAACAATAAGTAATCATTCCATATTTACTTCGTGCCCATCAAATTTAAAAATACAGGCATAATGTAACTGCAAATAAAAATAAAGAGCAAAATGCAGAACAAAAACCAAGTAAATTTTTTTCAATTACACTTTCCTTTTTTGTGTTCACATAAAACCACATGCCACTTCTGAATAAATAAATTAACACAAGATACAGTAATTCCGTATACTCCGTTCATTCGAAGCAACAATCAACACGCGACTGACGCCAGTGTTGCCAGTATTGGGGATTTTCCCCCAAATCGGGGATATTTTTTCGTGGATGGGGACAAAATTTTTGAGTTGGGGACTTGGGGATTTGGTGGGGAATTTCCACAAATTTGGGGATTTTTTTGGGGAATTTTCGAAATCTGTTCAGTATAATTATCACAGTAAGAACTATGGTTTATATGAAATTCTTTACTTCTGCATGCTTAAAAAAGGCTTAAAGATGTACAGAGAATCTCAAAAATTTAAAAAAATCCTCCTCTTTATTCCACGGAATTTATTTGGGTGGCGCAAGAGCTTCTTAACAATTTGCACTTTTTCCAAAGAATTGTTTTACTATTGTGAAATTATTTCGTAAGAACTCATCTGCGTACATCACTGATTTTGAAAAAATATCCCATATCCCGTACATATAGAGTAGAGTTCATATCGGGACAGCAACGCATTTTGATCGATGTCAATTTTATTTCTTGTCTATATGTTAACCGAACTCCCAATTTTATTTCTGGAGCATTTAGAAGAGGATTTGCATAAGATGACTCTTCATACCAATAATTAACTCTGATGGGGGCTGGTATCGGATGATATTTTGAGCACCCGTCTCCTGGTTTTGTGTTTTGAAATCTTCATCTTTTTGTAACTCGCAAACTGGTATAACGAAAATTGCATATTTCTATTTTAATTAATTTTTTTTTTTTTATTATTTTTTACGAATTTTCTACAGCAAAGTCTATTCGTTTACTTTTTTTTTCAAAAAACTTGCCAAAAATTTCTTGGGGATTTTTATGGGGAATTTTAAATTAAATTGGGGATTTTTGGAGATAAAAGCGATCCATTTTGGGGACAAGAGTCCGGAAAATACTGCCAACACTGACTGACGCGCAAAATGAAAATCGTGTGTACCTACTCAATGTTTTTATAAAATACTTTTCGCTGCAAAAAAGTTAAAAAACTAAATGGTCACGAAAAAATATACATGGTCTTTATGGCCATGTAATGGTTGTAGACATGTCTATTCCTAACCTATAAAAATACTTTTTTCTCTGCAAAAAAGTAAAAAAATTGAATGGCCATGTACATGATTTTCCCGACCATGTAATGGTCTCTAATTCTATCATTTAAAAAATAGAACAAAACATTGTGGGTTGTGACCATGTTCTTTTTACTGGAAGAAAAACATTTTTGACGAATACCATAACATTTTAGATCGTGATCGCAAAATGAGAATTTTGCATATGATCATTGTCTTTTGATTTTGCATTGAATCAAAAGACAATGATCATATGCAAAATTCTCATTTTGCGAGTCAGTCGAATGGGCAAATAATTAATGTACACCAAAAAAATTATTCTTTCCCCCACAACGAAATTTTAGGCAAACAAATATCGTTTCCCATTTGCTTTTCCCTTACAGCGAAAAGTTGTTTGGAAGAAAAGTATATGCTTTTATAAAGACTAACTCAATTTTCTGGATAATTGTGTCTTCCCTCAGATCTTTCTCACTTCCAAGAGGTTTATTTAGTTCTTAACACCTTTCTCAATGTGGATTATTCGTTGTTATACATTTTTGTAAATTTTACTTTCGCCGGGAAAAATACACTATCCACTGGGCTACGTATCTGTTGTTGTAATCAATGGACAATTATCGCTAGAGCCCATACCATAAAGGTATAAAACAGTGCTTGATATAAACGAAATGAAATATAATTTTGGAATACAAAGTGTTTTGTATTGCAAAAATAAAAATTTTGTAACAATTTTTTTTTGCAAGTAAAGATTTAAACTTTTTGAAAGAATTAAAAACAACTGCAAGAAAATAACAACGTTTGCCATTCCCTTTTTCCAAACGTTTTTTTTTTTTTTTGAAAGCCATGTGTTGTCAATTCCGCATTACTAATTTGCGCATCCAATGCTAATCTACAGAATAAACACATACACGAAAAATGCTTTGCATTACCAGTAGTAAAAGTGCACGCACAGAAAAAAAATGTTTGCGCATGGTTGCCGCATCCACGTAACGCTTATCTAGAGTAGGTAATTGTCGCGAAAACAATGTATTTTGTCTTTGTAAAAATAATTTTCGAGCGGAGAAAAATATATGTTGGTAATAACTATTTAAATGGTTCTGTTCTCAAATGCCGCAAACATGTTCTATTATTTAAATGATAGAATTTGAGACCATTACATGGTCTGGAAAATCATGTACCTGACCATTCAATTTTTTTACTTTTTTGCAGAGAAAAAAGTATTTTTATAGGTTACGTATAGACATGTCTAGAACCATTACATTGCCATAAAGACCATGTACATTGTTTTCGTGACCATTTAATTTTTTAATTTTTTTGCAGCGAAAAGAATTTTATAAAAACATTGAGCAGACACACGATTTTCATTTTGCGCGTCAGTCGTGTGTTGATTGTTTCTTGGCATGGGCAGAGAATACGGAATTACTCGGTTTTGTGTTAATTTATTTATTCAGAAGTGGCACGTGGTTTTATGTGAACACAAAAAAGGAAAGTGTAATTGAAAAATGTACCTGTTTTTTGTTCTGCTTTTTGATATATGGTATAGTTTATTTTTATTTGCAGTTACATGATGTCTGCGTTGGTACATTTGATGGGCACGAAGTAAATATGGAATGATTACTCATTGTTGAAATTGAACCAAAATAGAGTGTGAAAAAATATGTGACGTTTGCTTGCACGACATTATAAATACAAATAAACACGGAAGTAGTTTATAAATAAATAAAGTTAATTTTGTGTTTTCTTTTCTCAAGTGGCGCCATTTTTCGACGACGAAAAAAGTTTTTTTCATAAAGATCAAAACATTTTAGGCTGTGGCCATGTTCTTTTAACTGGAAGAAAATCATTTTTGACGAATACCATAACATTTCAGATCGTGACCATTGTCTTTTAATGGAAACAAAATTCTTGTTATCAATATAATAACATTTTAGATGAGGACAATTTTATTTTACTTAGAATTATGTTCACTGGCCCAACATGGTTGCAGTTGAAAATGTTACATGGTCGCCGCAAAAATAGGTCCTATCATATTATTTTGCTCTTCGAATATGATTGTGACAATCATGTTTCTTCTCTGCGTGTAATGACAATACTAAATACTTCTAAAATATAAAAAATCGGTATTATTAGTTATAATTATTAACGTAATTAAGAATGTACATAAAAAAAAACTCAAAAAGAATAGGTAATGTAACGATAATGCTAAAGGGTTTTGATTTTTCTTTTAGAAGTATTCTTCACAAATATTTCATAATAATTGTGTTTTAAATATATAACATCATCATATTATATATTAAATAAATACTTAATCGTGAATTTAGTTTGCGTTTAATTTTACTTAGTTGAATATATTCCCCCATGTTTTGATGCACTAATTATTTCATGGCTGAAGGTATGCCTGGGGTAAAGTACTGCCGAGGCGATTCCAATTTATAAGTGGTTATTTCTTTTTGATTGGGATTACGTACACGGACGAAAAACACTGTTTTTCATATGTTTGGGTGTAAAAATTATATTTTTGGAACTCAAATTTTTTAACACAATACTTTTAAGTGCAAGCCTATAATGTTCGTAAAGTAGCATAACATGTTTGGGACATATATGTTAATATCTTAGAACATATTATGTTTAGGACATAAAATGTTTGTAAATATAATATGCTTGGATGCAAACATATATCAATTTAGAAATAGCCTATAAACATATATATGTTTAGAAAGACAGACCTAGGGCGTATGCTACAAGTAAAAGAATGGAAGTAACCAATTGGCGCCTTAAAAATATATATACACAAAGAAAATTTCATTAAGTTTTTTTTTCTACCAGTGTATGCCTAAGGTGAAACGTAATATGTTAGAACAATACAAACAATTTTTTTTGACCAATCCTAAAAATATATATGCTTGATGCAAAATGTGTTTGGGGCATATGTCACAGAAGAGATTTTTTTTGATGGTGTACAAGATTACCGGGTAATGAGAGTTATTAACAACCCAGCAAAAAATTTGGAAGTTCACAACTTTAAAAGCACTCCAGAAGTAGCACTCCCAAAGATTTTCTTCATGTTTAACTACACAGGAAGTTATTTTAATTCAATTTTTATAACTCGCTTTTTTTCTTATTTTTAATAAAATTGTAAAAATTTTTACAAAAAATGCTAAATCCAATCAGGAAATATTGCGAATCTTCCAAATGTTCCAGACAAACGTTGGAATGCATTAAAAATCATAAAAAATATAAAATTTATTTCGCAAAATATGACAAAAATTTTTTAATTCACATCCAAAACACTGTATTCGGATCACACCATAAGAAGTGATGCAAATTCAGTGCAACGGTTGTTGAAATGGTGGAAATACGTCCTATGACAAGCCTATGTTAAATTCATCGCTTCTGCGCCAAATTTTCACTACTTCCGGAGCTAAAAAGAATATTTTCACTACTTTTTTGGCGACGCTTTTTTACTGGGTATTTTTTAAAAGAAAATAAAACTGATGGAACTGATTTGCATGTACAGTGCTGTTGAAAACATTTGCAACTAGTACTACCATTAACTTAATCTAAGTACATCTCCCATAATAAGTATTTTATAGTTTAGCTTCCATTCCGTTATGAAATATTGTTATTTCCCAAAAGGTAAAGAATCGTATGATTCGACCTGTTCAAAACATTTGAAAGCATTATTATAGTAATTTTTTTTTTACCTGGAATAATTTGATAAAATAACAGGCAATGAGTATAGACAACATATTAAAAAGCAAAATATCGATGATTTTAAAGTTGGCATATCACAAAAATCAACATCATCTGCGTCTCGAGTTATAAATGGTGGATGCACCAAAACTGTACGCTGAGCTTAAAGAACACCTAAGGCTACGACAAAAGAAGGTTATATTCACTCAAATATCATCTGAAGAAATCAAAAATTAAATTCAACTGGATATAACAACCATAACGATCAAATGTAGAGCTTTAGAAGTCGGAGTGCGATTACACAAAAATGCCAAAAACCACTTATTGATTAGCTCGACTTCGGATGGTTCGGATGGTGGAAGTTTAGTACGAAGGCCCAAAGGAAAGAAATACAAAAAGTTCCGTCAATCATGGTGGGGGGCAATATTATGGTCAGGCGGAGTTTTTTCTCGAAAAGCCTTTGAACCGAGAGTATTAAGCCGTTGGGAGTCTATAAAAACTTTGCCCCAGTGATATTGCCATAAGTATCCCGGGAAATGCCGTCTGCATTGCGTATTCAGCACACGTCTAAGGTGGTAAAACAAAAGACAATTTAAGCAACAACATTGCATTAAAGTTTTAGTTTTAATAGTTTTATTCTCATATTCATTTCGGTTTATTTTAAAGAGTCGGTGTGATTGCAAATGTTTTGAACAGCACCGTATATTTATCATAAAATACCATACGGAAGGGAAACGCTTCATTGTTTGTTTTGGAACAAAGTATTATTTGTTTGTTCTTGCAGTAAAACAATTTTGAATTATTAAATGCTTTCGAAGAAGGGAAGGCATATCACAAAGCAAAATTATGTCTAACACCCAGACACATCAAAAGACAATAAACTGATGATACAATACAGCTAATGTGGTAACAGTGATCAAATGATTGAGTTATTTCACGGAAGTTAAATTGGAATCAAATATTCTGACTTTCATTTAAAGTGTTTGGTATTCATTCCGAGCCAAACACACTGATTCTTACAATATAACATACTTTAAGAAATCTAATATCACCACAGTTGAGCACCGATACTGCTTAAAGGCATAAAAAGCCAACACATTACCAATTTTTCATTTGAGCAGAATCTGGCAACCGCTTTTTGACAAACAGTTTGAAACTCTAATTCTAATTTCTAAACCCAGGGCTCCAAATTGGATGGACAACAACCCAATAAACACAAACGTTTGAAAAATGCTAAATTTCAACAATTGTTTAAACATTTTTTCAAAGGATTAGGGTAATATTCAAATTGAGAAATTGTTGAGAAAATCGCGTTCTCAACAAAAAAACAACAAAAAAACAGACGTTACCCCCAACAGTAAAATTCAACACATTAGCAATAATTTCTCAAGTGTTATCCTCAAACTGAAGTGCATCGCTACTCAATAATTTCTCAAACAAATTTCGATGCGAGTCAAATTAAAAATTGACATTGTTTGAAATACTTTTCAACTAAAATTTGTATAAATGATAATAAAAACAACAAAATTCAAGTACATACCGATGTCAGTTTTGTTTACAAATTTACAATATTTTCAAATTGTTTGGTTTAAATTTTAATGTTAGTTACCAATAGTAACCTATGCAGCCAGTAGTAAACAAACATGTTTTTGACAATAATAACCTGTGGCATGTAAAATGTAACCAATAGAACCTACGTAACCAATAACAAACTATGTAACCAATAGTTACCTATGTAACCAATATTAACCATAAATGTTTTTGACAATAGTAACCTGTGGAATGTAAATTGTAACCAATAGTAACAAGACATGTTTTTGACTGTTGGATGTACTCAGCTGTGAACACAGCTGACTGTGATGTAATACCTTTAGTAGTCTTATCATGTCCATTTCTAATTGAAAGTTAAAGCCAAAATTCTATGAATTTTGTATAATCTATTCATTTTCGTCAAAATAAAATATATAATAATACACTACTTTTTATAATACACTACAATACTAATAGAAAAATAAATATCTTATTAAAACTATCAACAAATTAGAACAAAACAACAAAACATTAAATATCTTAAACATTATTTGTAAGCATTTTGGCATAAATAATTCGATTTCCTTCCTGTTGGTGTCATAAAACTGCATTATAATTAATTAATATGCGGGTAATGTGAAATTAGGAACGTACTGGACCGCGTGTTAGAATAGATTTAAACTGATAATAGGATGTAAATTAAACTGACGATGTGGTGCACATTTTCATCCAGAAGTTGGTGATTTAAAAAATTTTAGTTTTAACAATTTTAATTGGTTGCACTTTGAAATGCTTCTGGAAACTTTTTCTTGTCGATAAGCCACTCATTTTTCATCGGTCAGGTTCTTAATGTTTGCAAAAATGTAGCATCCAAAGATTTTAGTTTTATGCAAAGAGATTTAAGTTTAGTGAGTATATGGACTTTAAGTTATGGACTTTCCAATTATTATTAACTATTTGAAGCAGTTCCAGTTACTTTTCCAACATTTTTTCATCGGTCAGCGTTTTCATGTTTTCAAGAGCGTAGAATCCATAATTTTAGTTTTCGGCAAAGAGATATACACTTAGTTACTTCCTTAAAATTGTATAGCATTTTTTATATTCACTTACTTATTATTATAAACTATTTGGAGTAAATTCAGTTATTTGTCTAAAATTTTCCATTTTTTTATTTCTTCCAATTGACCACGAACTTCGTTGCACAAAGAAGTATTAAAACCACATGGTTTTTTCGTTGCATTTTAGGGTAGTGGTTTGTCAAAGTTTTCTCATATTATCGTCAACACCTCTTCAAAGATTTCGTCAACATTCCGGCAAATTGGAAGTAATTCGCAAACAATTTGAAGATGTATTGAAGATGAGCTGTTCAAAAGTCAAGTTGAATTTATGTTGAAAAATACATTTACCCCCAAACTGAAAAGTTGTTGCATTTGAAAAACGCTCATCCTGTATTTATTGGGAAGGTTTCGGAGTATACTCTAACGATCTGGAACATAAAATATCGAAAATATTACCTAATCACTGCAGTGTTTTTCAGGCTAAATGTTCTAACAAATGTTGGCATTAATATATAGTCAGACAGTCAACATGCAATAAAATACTTGGATTCTCTGTTCCTTACCTTGGAAACGTCCAAAGACTGCCGCAAATCTCTCAACGAGATGATTGAGCAGTACAATATTCACCTAATATGGGTGCCTGGCCTCAGGAACATACCACGGAACTACGAAGCGCATGAGTTACCAAGGCTACCATGCATATTCCAGGGGAACTAGAATCTGTTGGTATGCCTCTGGTTACCTGCAAGCTCATACTGCGTGAGAAGGCTGTAGTGATGGCGAATGTTGCAAGGGTATGTCCCCATTTAAACTTAAACCGCACACTAAATACGCTGGAATTTTCAATATGTCAAATAACACTCCTGATATCTGCTATAAAGGGTCGCTGCCTGATAGGCGAGTTTACAAAAACTATTGGCGCGAAATATAGTGACTACTATATGAGCTGTCACGATGCAGAGCAAAGGGAATCAATTAAACACCTCTTGTGATTGTCCTGTATTTTGTGTAATGCGTAGACGAATTTTAGGCGCATACAGCTTTAGATTACTGCACGGATGAAAAAGACTGTTTTTCATATGTTTGGCTATAAACATTATATGTTTGGAAAACAAATTTTTAAACACAATATTTTTGAGTGCAAGCATATAATGTTCATAAACTAGCATAACATGTTTGGGACATATATGTTAATATGTTAGAACATATTATGTTTGGGACATAAAATGTTTTTAAATATAATATGCTTGGATGCAAACATATATTAATTTAGAAATAGCCTATAAACATATATGTGTTTAGTAGCTTGGAGCGCTATTTAACAGGGAGCGATATTGAATTAAGTTGGTGGTTGTTGCTTGTTATTACAAAATTAACATTTTATTTTTCCTTGGGCAATTGATCAGCTACTTCTTTGATCCTTACAAACTGTGTGGTCCGCTGTTCGAATCCCCGCCCGGCAAAAGGTAAAATTAAAATAAAAAAAAATCATACAATTGAATAATTTCTTCTACAATGTTTGTATTACAGAAAAAGGTGCTAAGAACTAAAAAATCTCGTGGAAGTGAGAAAGATGTGGGGGAATATACAATTGGGCAGAAACAAAATTTTGAGCATTCAGGTCGAAAACCTATGTTGTTAGCACCTATATTAACTGTTTATTTTCATAATTCATTGTAAATATATAAATAAATAAATAAATAAAATTTTGAGCACAATATTGTTTGGGAGAATTTTTTTAAGCATATAATATTTTTGGGTGCAAAATGCTTCCAAACATATTATATGTTCACATAATAACATATTGTTTTTTGGAAGACAACATTATTGAATTTGGATGCAAAAATACAAAATGTTTGGAACTTACTACCCAAACATATATTGTTTAGACCAATATGCTTTCAAACATATTATATATTGGAAGAGATCAAACATATAAATGTTTGGGCAATAGCCAAAAATGTATATGCTTGAAGCAAAATATGTTTGGGAGTATATGTTACAGAAGCGATTTTTTGTGAGCGTGTGGCTAATGTTTTTTGACAAATCTCGTTGATTCAACAGAAGAAAATAAGCGGGTGGGTTCAGCGCTAAAAACTAGAAGTGATTACACTGTTAAAAAAAATATGTTTTTCATATGTGCCGATGTAAACAAAATGTGTTTCGGACAAACACAATATATTTAAGTGCAAAAAAAAATGTTTGGGACACATATGTTAATATGTTAGAATATATTATGTTTGGGACATCTAGTAATCGACTGACTGCAAAATTGAAGAATAAACGAACACGAGTCAACGCAGCGGACTACAAACATAACAAATATAGTTAAACATTCTCCCTACACGGACGAAAATTTTCATATAATTGGTTGTAAAAATTATATGTTTGGAAGTCACATTTTTTAACACAATATTTTTAAGTGCAATCATATAATGTTCATAAACTAACATAACGTGTTTGGGACATATATGTTAATATGTTAGAACATATTATGTTTGTAAATATAATCTCCCTAGATTCAAACATATATTAATTTAGAAATAGCATATAAACATATATGTGTTTAGAATGAGAGACCTAGAGAGTATGCTGAAAGTAAAAGCATGGAAGTAATCAATTGGCGCCTTAAACATATATCCACACAAAGAAAATTGTTTCAGCGAAAAAAAGCAATTTAAGAACAAAAATTATTTGTACCGAAAATAATTAGAGTGGATTTTACTATTTGTCGGATTCGGAATAGACTGGAAAATAAAAACATGACTATATATATTTATTAGAGTTAGCTCTACACCCTCACAAAAAATCGCTTCTGTAACATATACTCCCAAACATATTTTGCTTCAAGCATATACATTTTTGGGTATTGCCCAAACATTTATATGTTTGATCTCTACCAATATATAATATGTTTGAAAGCATATTGGTCTAAACAATATATGTTTGGGTAGTCCAAACATTTTGTATTTTTGCATCCAAATTCAATAATGTTGTCTTCCAAAAAACAATATGTTATTATGTGACCATATAATATGTTTGGAAGCATTTTGCACCCAAAAATATTATATGCTTAAAAAAATTCTCCCAAACAATATTGTGCTCAAAATTTTATTTATTTATTTATTTATTTATATATTTACAATCATAATGAATTATGAAAATAAACAGGTAATATAGGTGCTAACAACATAGGTTTTCGACCTGAATGCTCAAAATTTTGTTTTTGCCCAATTGTATATTCCCCGACATCTTTCTCACTTCCACGAGATTTTTTAGTTCTTAGCACCTTTTTCTGTAATACAAACATTGTAGAAGAAATTATTCAATTTTATGATTTTTTTTTATTTTAATTTTACCTTTTGCCGGACAGGGATTCGAACAGCGGACCACACAGTTTGTAAGGATCAAAGAAGTAGCTGATCAATTGCCCAAGGAAAAATAAAATGTTAATTTTGTAATAACAAGCAACAACCACCAACTTAATTCAATATCGCTCCCTGTTAAATAGTGCTCCAAGCTACTAAACACATATATGTTTATAGGCTATTTCTAAATTAATATATGTTTGCATCCAAGCATATTATATTTACAAACATTTTATGTCCCAAACATAATATGTTCTAACATATTAACATATATGTCCCAAACATGTTATGCTAGTTTATGAACATTATATGCTTGCACTCAAAAATATTGTGTTTAAAAAATTGTGTTCCAAACATATAATGTTTATAGCCAAACATATGAAAAACAGTCTTTTTCAACCGTGTAGATAAGTACATATTCCAGCTGTAATCATATCATTGCTGTAAATGGGTATTCCAAAAAATATCATGAGAAGGACCATTTAATTGGGTATGACCACAAAAAAAAATACATTCCTCCGGAACGAAATTTTAGACAAAGGTAATTTCCTTTTAACATACAGTATTTTCTTTAAGAGCAAATAAACACGAATATATGACAAACGATGCAACAATTGCCTCTAATCCTTATTATTTGCATCTAAAGAAAATTATATATAGTCAAAAGAACAATTAGTTTGTCTAATCTCCCAAAATCTCCCAATTTTGTTTAACTGTCAACATGACTTTAGAAAATCTAGATCAACTGTGACTAACCTAATGGAGTTTACTTCATTTATAAATGAGGGATTCAAAGAACGCAAACACACTGATGTTGTTTATACTGACTTTAGTAAAGCATTTGATAAGGTGAATCATAAGCTTTTACTACGGAAATTAGAGTTTATGGGTTTCAGTGATATGTTTTTAAAATGGCTTCGCTCTTACTTGACTGGTAGAACACAGAAAGTTAAATTTCGTGATACGCTTTCTAGATACATTGCTGTATATTCAGGAGTGCCGCAGGGAAGTCACATTGGACCGATTCTTTTCAACCTGTTTATAAATGATTTACCAGAATCAATATTTCGGTGCAACGTTTTAATGTACGCAGATGATGTTAAAATTGTTCATTCTTTTAACGATCATACTGGTCAAACTATTTTACAAGAAGATCTAGACAGATTATTTCAGTGGTGCAAGGTGAATCTGATGGAGCTGAACATATCGAAATGTAAACATATGTCATTTTGCAGAATAAAACTGTTGCACTCTCATGCTATGTCTTGAACGATCGTGAACTTGAATCTGTTAATTCTATACTAGACCTTGGAGTCACATTGGACCCCCGATTGGATTTTCGACGACATATCTCCTTAACCATTAACAAAGCATATGGAACTCTTGGCTTCATCAAAAGGTGGAGCAAGGAGTTCTCTGATCCGGTTGTAACAAAACTGTTATATATTTCGTTTGTGCGCTGTATACTTGAATATGCATCTGTAATGTGGGATCCTGTTTATGCGATACACTCCAATTCAATAGAATCGGTTCAGAAACAATTTCTTTTGTTCTGTCTTCGCAGATATGGGTGGAATTCGAGTAACCTTCCCAGTTATGAATACAGGCCGAATATAATCATACTCCAAACTTTAAAGAGTCGCCGTACAATGCTAAATATTAGCTTCTTGTCTAATGTTATTCACGGACGAACGGATTGTGTCTATATTTTGAATCGGATCGTTGTGAATGTTCCTCTGAGGCCGTCACGAAACTACCAGCTACTCGAAATCCCTTGTTCTAGGTCACATTATGAGAATAATAACCCAATACTTCGTCTGTTCTCCCAATTCAATAAGTATTTCTTCTTACTGGATCTATCTGAAGATCATACCACACTTAAGCGTAAAATAATACTATTTTTAAATGCATAATGTTATTTGTAAATACGTATTTATAGAATTAGTCTGTAAGGATTATTTAATCTATAGACTTAATATTAAAAAAACTATTACGTTCCTCAGAAAAGAAAATTCTTCTTTCAGTGTACTCTCCAAGAAATCTGCTGAAAGCAGCTGAATTCGTTAATTCGATTGTCCTAAAGATACCAGCAAAAAATCGTCGCCAAAAAAATAGTTAAAATATTATTTTAGATCCAGAGGTGGTGCCAAATTGACGCATAAGCGATGAATTTGACATGGACTTGTCATAGAACGAATGTCCCTCATTTCAACAATCGTTGCACTGAATTTGTATCACTTCTTAAGGTGAGATCCGAATTCAATCGGATCTCACCTTAAATAATTTACACCGTTTTATTAATCTTACTCTGTTTCTAATCTACTTGAAACAAAAAAAGTTAAAATTACCCATTAAAAATATGAAAAAAGCGAGTTATAAAAAATTGAATCTAAAGAACCCTCTGCGTAGTTAAAATGAAGAGCATCATTGGGAGGACTTTTTTTCAAGTTGTTCCTTTTTTTGCTGTGATGATTTATTGTAGCAAAATAAGATCAAGAATTTATCTGAATTTTACTAAAGAAGCCTGAATAAAAAAACTTTGGTTTTTCCTTCAAAAAATGTTGGCAACATTTTTAAATTGAAAAATTTTACGAATTAATTGTCGAATCGCCAAAATACAATAGCCGACAGAGGCCACTTATTTTTGCTACCTTTTCCTCTGAGTGTACAACATAAATACCATGAAATTGACTTATTTAACGATATACTTCTTAGGGAATCTCAAATCAGACAAGAGGGGTCTTAAGTGGCAAATCATGCTCAATTCTATTACTTTTTTATGCATTTATTTCACTTTGTATTTATTAGGGTCACTAGAGTTGTTTGTTTAATTAAACTGGAAAACTTCACACCAACAAAAATTTACCTAATTTTTAGTATGACTAAGTCCCAAAAGTAAACGGATCTTGTGAGTTCAGCGGAACAAATTAATACTTCAACAAAAAACGAAAGCCAAACATGTTCTAAACTAGTCTGTTTTATAACCATACAAAAAGTTCACAGAGCATAGACCAGAAATTTGCGACTAAAACAAGTTTGAGCGATCACAATTGAAAGTTGAAACAATGGATTTAATTTTTAATACCTGTGTGAGGAAATATGCAAGCGGCAACCAACAGCCACTCGCTACCAGTAACCGCCAAGAAACTTGTGATACTGAGATGCAACTACCTCACCTCTTCGCATGTTGTGGCATGCAAATGAATGGCTGGAAACAATGGGCCTTATATGCAATCCAACAAAATTAGAAAATGTATTATACCTACAAATTAACTGTCATAGCAGAAACCCAAAACTGAAGTAAAGTTTAAATATCTGTATATGTGTTTGGAAGGGTTTGTTGTGGGGAAACATACCATTAAATTTTTTTCCCATAAACGTTGGTCAAGATGGGGATGGCTAGGTAGCCGTGACCTAAAATCTCTACTATCTTATGAAAAAAAAAAAACAACAAATATCTAAGGCTGTAGGTTCGAGCAGGCCAAATCTTATGATCTGTCCAGCAAGGGATTGCATACAGTGTTCTACCAAAGGCTATCATACACAATGGAATTACTTGGCCGGTGGCAAGGTATCTTAAAACTTATTTATATTGTCTACTAAATTATAAGTTAGTACATATGGAGTCTTTATTATACAAATATATATTAAAGAGCCAAACTTCATTTATCTTCAGAAATCAAATCTGGAGATCTGCACTTCTAGGAGCCTCCGGATGTCATAATTGGGATCGGTTTATATGGGGGCTATATAAGTACCCAGTAAAAAAAAAGTGTCTTTTTGGATCCGGATGTGGTGTCAAATTGACGCAGAAGCGATGAATTTAGCATGGGCTTGTCATAGGACGGATGCCCAACATTTCAACAGTCGCTGCACTGAATTTGCATCACTTCTTAAGGTGTGAGGTGAATTCAGTGTTTTGGATGTGAATTAAGAATTTTTGTGATATTTTGACAAATAAATAATTTTTAATTTTTTTTTATGATTTTTAATGCATTAATCAAATATTTTCAAAAATTCGCAATTTTTGTAGAAAGGATTTAACATTTTTAAATTTAAATAATTTGTACCATTTTATTAATTCTTAATATGTTTTTAACCTATTTGGAACAAATAAAAATTATAAAAATTTGACTCAAATGAACTTCCTGTGTAGTTAAAATAAACAAATCTTTGGAAGAGCATTTTTGGAAGTAAAGTTGTGCCTTGAGAAGAACTTCCAAATTTTTTTGCTGGGTAATTATGGACCGACATGAACCCATTTTTGCATGGTTGTTAGATGTTGTTATATAACATCGTGAACCAAATTTCAACCTATCGGATGAAATTTTCTCTACCAAGAGGCACCGGAAGTCAAATCTGGGTGTCGGTTTTTAAGGGGCGAGTATATAGGCCCGATATGGCCCATATACAATACTATCCGCCCTACTCCAATCACAAATACTTGTGCCAAGTATCAACATGATGGCTTGATTTGTTTGCAAATTTGCGTGAGCAGACTCGGAATTTCATAAGGGCCCAGATACATATACGTTTTGGGATCAGAAACCTTTATTTTAAAAACTTAATTCGCCCAATTAAATTTTTATTTGAAACCCCCAACATTTTCAATAAAATTTTTATGTACAAATAAATTTTTCATTTTAATAAACCATTAATTGGGATAAAAATTATTTAATAAAAAACGAAACAGAACCAATAATTTTTCTGACTTACCCACTTCACTTATCATTAAGCTGCGTTGGTTCTACGTTAACTAACGAACTTTATAACTGCAATACAGACATCTTTTATCTTGCCTATATAGAGTCCATATGTCAATTAGGAACATACTTGCTGAAAAATTGTCAGTTAAAGTTAACCGGAGAGAAGATATTTGCAATTTATTTTCTTTTAACTGGCAGTTAAAATCTAACGAAGTTTCGCGCAAATGGCCTTTAGTGGCTTTAGTTTGAGTACAAAGTTGTATTAATTAATTTTTTAATTGAGCACGTTTTCAGTTTGAATTAATTTGTGCAACATTCGTGCCAATCCCAGGAACTGTGAAACATATTACCTGTACTACACCGAACGAATTCTACTTCGCTATTTTGATGAAACCTTCTTCCTTAACTATTTTTCGAAATATGTAATTTATATTTGTGTTCTACATTATTTTTTCTTCATAAAATGTTCGTACTTTTAATTAAATTTCTCTACACATATTTCGTAATTTTGTACATTCCACACTGATATTTCGTGAGAATATACGCCATTTAGCACTTTTGTTACCTGTGAACACGGATCGGTGCATGGTTATATTACCCTCAATGTAAAATTAAACAAGTAAGAAAGTCTAAAGTCGGGCGGGGCCGACTATATTATACCCTGCACCACTTTGTAAATCTAAATTTTCGATACCATATCACATCCGTCAAATGTGTTGGAGGCTATATATAAAGGTTTGTCCCAAATACATACATTTAAATATCACTCGATCTGGACAGAATTTGATAGACTTCTACAAAATCTATAGACTCAAAATTTAAGTCGGCTAATGCAATAGGGTGGAACACAATGTTAGTAAAAAAATATGGGAAACGTTTAAATCTGAAGCAATTTAAAGGAAACTTCAAAAAATTTTATTTATGATTTATCGCTCGATATATATGTATTAGAAGTTTAGGAAAATTAGAGTCATTTTTACAACTTTTCGACTAAGCAGTGGCGATTTTACAAGGAAAATGTTGGTATTTTGACCATTTTTGTCGAAATCAGAAAAACATATATATGGGAGCTATATCTAAATCTGAACCGATTTCAACCAAATTTGGCACGCATAGCAACAATGCTACTTCTACTCCCTGTGCAAAATTTCAACTAAATCGGAGTTAAAAATTGGCCTCTGTGGTCATATGAGTGTAAATCGGCCGAAAGCTATATATTGGAGCTATATCTAAATCTGAACCGATTTCAACCAAATTTGGCACACATAGCTACAATGCTAATTCTACTCCCTGTGCAAAATTTCAACTAAATCGGAGCAAAAATTTGGCCTCTGTGGTCATATGAGTGTAAATCGGGCGAAAGCTATATATGGGAGCTATATCTAAATCTGAACCGATTTCAACCAAATTTGGCACGCATAGCTACAATACTAATTCTACTCCCTGTGCAAAATTTCAACCAAATTGGGGTAAAACTCTGGCTTCTGGGACCGTATTAGTCCATATCGGGCGAAAGATATATATGGGAGCTATATCTAAATCTGAACCGATTTCAATAAAATTTGGCACACTTGAATATAGTACTAATTGTTCTTCTTGTGCAAAATTTTAAGTAAATTAGGGTAAAAGTCTGCACCCAGAAAAAAGTGCCTTCGAAACTAAAGGAAAAACTTTTCATCAACATAGTTTATCCATTTTATTTCCATTAAGGTAAATTTTTGTGAGAAATAATAAAATTTACTCGTTTCAGTAAAAAAAATCCTAAACTGTAAGCAGTTAGGAATAGTTCATTAACTAGAATAAGGCATGGAATTTTACTCATACTGTTTTCTTCGCTGGGTATAAGAATTTCCTACTGAACAAGAAAATTTTATTGACCGATAACAAAGCATTCGTAAAAATAAACAAAAAACGAACTAAAACCAAGTTTCCTCAAAATTAGTAAAATTTCTTATAAAATGATAATTGCGACTTCCTTTATAATAGAAACTTTTTCATATATACGAACAACACTTGGCTTATAAAAATATTTTAGTTCATTCGTACTAAGAAGTATGCAATCCTTTCAAAACTTAAGGAAACAAACTTGTTAGAATATAGGAAATTTTCCTATATTTCAATTGTCTACCTGTAATCGATACCTGTCATCGTAATCGATGTGTTTGCGCGTGGGTGTAATCGATATGTTTGCGCGTGGTTTGTTTTTTTAGTTGGAATCGCGTTGTTGTGGTATACGGAGAGATTGTTAAAAAATAATATGGTAAAATAATATAATAAATAGCAAATAAAATATATACAATATTTGTTATTTTAAATTAGTGAAAAAATTTTTTTTTGAAAATAAATCTATCAATGTCGTGATGGTGTATAAAGGAAGAAAACACCAGCAGAATAACAACCCTTTCATTTGTCTTCATTTTGGAATCTTCAATTATCAGGTAATATTCAGTGACGCTAACCTTTTGTAACAAAAATGTTTTATCATTTTTTATATTTGTAGATATTGAAATTGTAAAAGGAGGACAAAATCGTTAGGAAGCAACTTATTAAAAGTGAAAAGTACAAGAAGAAGATGAAAAAGTGCCTTTTACAGTTGATAATATCACATGGAAATTGGAAATAGTGGAATAATAAACTAATATTTCAAGGACAGTCGATGCTGTTGATTCTTAATAAATATATTCAATATATTAATAAAACATGTCTTTTATTGAAGATAAAATTGCTTATATAAATAAATAAAATTGTATTTAAAAACGAAGGCAAGCAGTTCTAATTATGAAGTAAAAGTTTTACCACAAATATGTAAGATTTGTCCAAATGAATGAAAAAATTTCAATAAAATCATTCCATATATGAATTCAAATAAGTTAAATTTATTCATTCTGTAGTATAGTGGTACATAAATATAGGAACATGTTAACTAATATATGGAATGCATTCTACCTAATTTCTACGAAAATCACATCGTTCAAACAAATAAAAATGTCTTTGGCGCTATACGAAGTTCAACTTTCTTCACAATGAGTTCATTTTAACTTAAAGAAGTGGTCACTTTTTTCTGGGTGTGGCTTCTGGGGCCATATAAGTCCATATCGGGCAAAATATATATATGGGAGCTATATCTAAATCTGAACCGATTTCTTCCAAAATCAATAGGGATCTATTCTGAGCCAAAACACATACTTGTGCCAAATTTGAAGTCGATTGGACTAAAACTGCGACCTAGACTTTGATTACAAAAATGTGTTCACGGACAGACGGACAGACGGACAGACGGACATTGCTATATCGACTCAGGAGCCCACCCTGAGCATTTTTGCCAAAGACACCATGTGTCTATCTCGTCTCCTTCTGGGTGTTGCAAACATATGCACTAACTTATAATACCCTGTTCCACAGTGTGGAGCAGGGTATAAAAATAGCTTTGCAACTTACTTGTGTGCTTCCCTTTGTCTAATTTCAATGCCATTCGAATTTGACGAAAAGACGCAAGGACAGATGCCCAAATATTTATTGGCAAAAATTCTTAACCATAGAGTCTATTACGTCATTTCCGAATTTTAATGTGATAAAATTGGAATATTACACAGTGGAGCTTTGACAGATATTTCTAGGTAACATGCAACTAAACAAACTTATAATACAATGTACCGCTGTAATGGCGAGGGGTTTATTGGGTTCTAACCAGGATCTTGAATAATGGCCGTTTTATAACCTTTTACCTGTACATTTAAAAAGTACATTGTAAACTATCGAGAGTTTTCTTCACTTACCACTATGAACAGAAATATTGAATTAGCTTACCTGCAAAAATAGAAATTGTTAATTAATTGATTGTTAATTAATATGTATTTTCAAATCTTTATCTACACAGAACGAAAAAAATATAAATATTTATCAATTTTCCTACGATAAACTTTTTAAAAGATCCAATGACTCAAAAAATCTTCGGTTGAACCGACAAAAAATTCCACTATTCAACAAAAGATCGTAGGCCTTTGCATCAGCGAATGACCAGCTAGAGTTTTGACAAATTTTAATAAGTATGGAAATTGCCTCTAATAAGTCAGCAGTTTATACAAAAAAACTTTAAGATTTCACATGTTTTCTTGTTTTTAAACAATTGATGTTGCATATTTTTTGACGTGTCCCGGATAAACGAGGACTCTGTTTTATTTTAATCCGTCTCGGCTTGAGCATCCAGTACTAAAAGAAAACAAGCCTCATGTGGCGCATTCACTTATTAGACCATATTGGTAAATTTTTTTCTACTAAATTCCTTGTTCATCGCGGAGAAGACACAGAGAAGAGATTGGTTGGCAATCGGTTGTAATAATCAACATTCTAATTATGTAACGAAATATCAAGTGTATCAACAAATATTCTGTATTGACCACATTGGTTCTACTCTTTATGATAACAGACAAATGCTTCTACTTCCGCTAATGGTTTTGGAAATGGGTTGATACAAACTATCAAGAAAACATATTGCAACTTTCATTCAGTACACAGCAAAAAGTGAATATTTACATCAAATACAAAAATTATTTTCAAATGATGGATGTTTGTGTTGATTACAATGGTAATTGTACAATATTTATTAAATTTCGTAACCTATGTCAACTACTATCATAATTGGGTTTATTACGATTAAATTCGAATTGCATAACTACACCCTCAAAAATAATGTAATACACACTGAAAAATGAGTTTGTCTTTTATTATATAATATTTTTTAAAAAGTATGCATAATTTTTATAAAAATCCATACAATCTACAAAGCACATTATTATTATTATTTATATAATGAAATTTTTGGCATAATGGCTTGGTTGGAAGAAAAGTATAGAATATTTATGATAAACGATGATAAATATTACCAATAATGTTCCAATCTTCAACTTCGTATGGCGCTAAAGACATTTTTGCAATTTTGAACTCCAATTTTTTTTTTTCTTCAAACTACGAAATTTTCTTTACCAAGTGAAAAATATTATTATATATTATCCCAGCAAAAAAGCGTCGCCAAAAAAGTAATGAAAATGTTCTTTTTGGATCCGGAAGTGGTGCAAAATTGACGCAGAAGCGATGAATTTAACATGGGCTTGTCATAGGGCGGAAGTCCTCCATTTCAACAGCCGTTGCACTGAATTTGCATCACTTCTTTAGGTGTGATCCGAATTCAATGGTTTGGATGTAAATTAAAAAATTCTGTTATATTTTGTCTAATAAATAATTTTTATAATTTTTTATAATTTTTAATGGATTCTAACGCTTGTCGGAAACGTTTGACCTCAAATATTTTCAAAAATACATAATTTTTTCAGATTGGATTTAGCATTTTTTTCGACAAAATGTAAATGATTTGTACCATTTTATGAATTCTTACTCTGTTTTTAACCCATTTGAAGCAAAAAAGTTATAATTACCCATTAAAAGAATGAAAAAAAAAAAACAAGTTATAAAAAATTGAATTAAAAGAACTTCCTGGGTAGTTAAAATAAAGAACATCATTGGGAGTGCATCTTCTGGAAGTGCTTTTAAAGTTGTGCCTTTGGAAGAACTTCCAAATTTTTTTGCTGGGATGATGTGTGGAATTGCATACATCAAAATAGTTTTTTGGATATTTTTATGAACTGTGAATTAAAATTTCTTGAATCACGGGAAATGTCGTGAATCGTGCGTATTTCATTTTGAATGATCGTTCATGAGTATTTCGTAAATGTGACTGAGAACGAGTTCCTCCCACACATAGGTTAGGTTAATTGGCAGCCCGATGTATCAGGCTAACTTAGACTATTCAGTCCATTGTGATACCACATTGGTGAACATCTCTCTTATCACTGAGTGCTGCCCGATTCCATGTTAAGCTCAATGACAAGGGACCTCCTTTTTATAGCCGAGTCCGAACGGCGTTCAACATTGCAGTGAAACCACTTAGAGAAGCTTTGAAACCCTCAGAAATGTCACCAGCATTACTGAGGTGGGATAATCCACCGCTGAACATAGCTTGCGTGACTAAAAATTTCATGGTCACAATAAAATTTTTAATTTTTTACGAAAAGAACTAGTTTTCCAAAACACATAGCGCACGCAGATAAGGAATATAATCACCTCCTAGAGCAAATGTAACATGGAACATTTTTGCAAGAAAAATATTTTCTCGCCAAGCAAAATATATAATTTCCAAGAAAATAACATGGTTACGACAAACATTTAACATGTTATACGGTGTTCTCACCAAGCATGTTTTGGGGTTTGAAATGTTTTCCCTTTATAAGCACTTGAAAACGAGTCGTTTTCGCCATACTAAAAAACAAGTTCAAAATACAAGTTTTCCTCCAAAACACGTCAATTTTAGAATGTGAACCCACCTAATTTGGAATATACCCCGAATAACATACCCTATTCAAAATATATGTCAAAATATTGAAATAAGTTTCATAGAAAAAAAAGAATAAACAAAGGCTTTTAAGAACGTGGACATGTGAAAATAACATAAAAAATGTTTTCCCTTTGCGCTCGCGGTAATTATTTGGACATAGATTGCATACATGTGAATTTCGAGTAAATGCGAATTTCGAGTTTCCATGGTAACTGTCAAACTAAAACATCTCAACCCGGTGTGAACGGTGAAATGTTTTGGAAAAACGAATGAGGAAAACGAGTCGGTGGGAACATAGCATTAACCGTCCAAAAATAACATTTTGCTCTAGGATGTGATGATATTCCTTCTATGGGTGATCTTGGCCAAAAACTCGCGTTTAGATAAAATTGCATACTTACGACAAATAAAAATTTATACATTTTTTTGATATATCAATATTTCGATTAGCGATACAAAGTTTTATTTGTGGATAATTTTCACAATATATTTTTTTTATTTGTAGTTATTTATTTGTATTTTCGTTACCTAGTAACTTATTAATAATCAGTGTTGGGATTCAATTTGTTGTTTGGCAATTAAACAGTATACTTAAATCAATACCTTTTACACTTGGTCCAATGGAACATAGTAATTGAAGTGTTGTGAATTCAATTATTAGGGAATTTTGATATTTTAGAGAGTTTTCCATTCAAACAATTATTTTCGTAATTGACTAAATCAATATCGTATTTGATTTATTTGTATACCCTTCACCATTAACTTTGTCATTCCGTTTGTAACACATCGAAATATTGCTCTAAGACCCCATAAAGTATATATATTCTGGGTCGTGGTGAAATTCTGAAATTCAATCTGAGCATGTCCGTCTGTCTGTTGAAATCACGCTAACATCCGAACAAAAAAAGCTATCGACTTGAAACTTGGCACAAGTAGTTGTTATTGATGTATGTCGGATGGTATTGCAAATGGGCCATATCGGTCCACTTTTACGTATAGCCCCCATATAAACGGACCCCCAAATTTGACTTGCAGACCCTCTAAGAGAAGCAAATTTCATCCGATGGTACATGGTGTTAGTATATGGCATCTAACAACCATGCAAAAATTGGTCCATAATTATATATAGCCCCCATATAAACCGATCCCCAGATTTGGCTTGCGGAGCCTCTAAGAGAAGAAAATTTCATCCCATCCGCCTGAAGTTTGGTACATGATGTTAGTATATGGTCTCTAACAACCATGCAAAAATTGGTCCACATCGGCCCATAATTATATATGACCTGCGAAGCCTCTTGGAAGACCAAAATTCATCTGATTCAGTTGAAATTTGGTACGTGGTGTTAATATTTGGCCTCAAACACCCATGCAAAAATTGGTCGAAATCGGTCCATAATTATATATAGCCCCCATATAAACCGATCCCCAGGTTTGACCTCCGGTGCCCCTTGGAAGAGCAAAATTCATCCGATTCGGTTGAAATTTGGTACGTGATGTTAGTATATGATATTTAACAACCATGCCAAAAGTGGTCCATATCAGTCCATAATCATATATAGCCCCCATATAAACCGATCCCGAGATTTGGTTTTGGAGCCTCTTGGAGAAGCATATTTCATCCGAGTCAGTTGAAATTTGGTACATTGTGCTAGTATATGGCCGTTAACAACCATGCCTAACTAGGTCCATATCGGCCTATAGTTATATATAGCCCTCACATAAATCGATCCCCAATCACACAAAAATTGGTCCATATCAAGTTCATAATTGTATATAGCCCCCATATAAGCGACCCCCATATTTCAATTCTGGCTCCCTACGTTGTTTTCATTTAATTATGCCAATAATTGATTTTTATTTCGCTTAAATTTTTTCTGCGTACTCATCATAACCATACATACGGTTGCACAAACCGAATGTTATTTGAAATATTTTTGATTGGCATTTTAATTATTTCAGAATGAAAAATTATTTATAATTGTTGTAGAGGAAAAAAATTAAAATCCCATTCAAACCTATTGTTTTCGTACTCAGTCAAACCTATTTTTTTGCGTAGTATAATTTTTAAATATTTTCGGGGGCATTACTATAAGAAAGAACATTACTATTGGAACTAGGCCATGGTCAACATTTGGTTATATAAGCATCATAATATTGATAAAATTTTAAAGGTAAATTTGTATCATCAAACTGGTGCAATTCCCACTGATAATTATCATTTTCTACTCCAGACTGGTCATTTAATTGCTTTATTTGAAATTAAAGAAAATATGCGTTTCTTATAAAAATCTTCAATATTTTATTTTTCTGAGTTATACTATATTGTTATTTGTGTGTTTTGTTCTAACATAACTTACACATACAAATATGATCAATAACAACTAAAGGATTAAAAAAATAAACTACATAAATCATTATCTGCCTTATCATATTAACGATGTCAGAATGTTCCTTTTAATATGTAGATGCGCCTAGATTTCCGATAAATCGACAGCTTGTAAGCTAAATTAGTTTTTCTGAAAGTAAACATAATAATTCGAATTTAATTTCGTTCAATTAAAAGTTCATTTTGTTAAACATTACCCGCATAGAATATCAAGTTCAATTCTTAGTTCCAGGTTGCAGATTTATAATCTTCTTTTGCAGTTATAGTCTTTTAGCATAAAAGGGTGTATTAAGGAGCTCGGTAATTTAGTAACAATTCCTTTCCAAAATGTCCACACATTGAAATCGTCCATTAAAATTTGAACAAATCAAAAACAAAACTAATGGCAAAGCAATGTAATATTTGGTATTATATTGATGATACTTGGCAAATTCTGGAAATAGAAAAAATATAAAAGGAAAATACATATTTTTATTATTTTCGGATATTTTTCATATTTTTAAATCCAAAAGAAATAACTTTTTTACCATTACATAATTCAGCTCATTAGTTTATATATCAGATATACTGCTCTCCACTTGGATTTAAACTGAAAAAGACAGGTAAAACAAAATGCAATTTAATGCCAACGCTACTTCCCAACTTCAAGGTGAATCTTCCAACAAACCCATGCCGCTCTTGGTTTTAAGAAAACTAGTAGTGAAAAAAATTTACAATTTTAAAAGATCAATATGGTACCCACCTTTTGATTGCAAACATATTCTTATATATTTGATAAAATGATGGAGTTGATGGGATTGATTGGTCAATGTCACGAAATAAAATTGGTCACTAAAAGAAATGAATAAAAAATATTATTTTAGTCCGTTTAATGTAAATAGGCTTCAATGGAAAACGGTATTCACATTTCACAATTGCTTACCTTCAATAAACGTAGAATGTTTTTCATTTTTACTATATCACAGGTAATTTCAAATGCGTTCTGCCATATATATTTTCAAACCTTTACCACGTGGCCATTTGGCCACCACGTGGCTGTGATTTGTTGTTGCGTTCAAAATATTTATGCACACATTTGGAACGCAGCCGACGGAATGTCGTCAATCATGTTTTTTAATTTACGCGAAAAACAAAAACCCAACCGTTCGTTACGAGTTACTTCCACAGACTGATCTCTCCATTCTCTTGTTGTTCTCTTTTCGCTCTAAATTATTCAATTTCAATCACATGTGTAACTGGAAACGGAAAAATTTTTAATCGCGTTTGTAATTGAAAATTATTTCCGAATTGATTAACAAATTGATTGAATCAATTAATATTTTAATTGGAAACGTAACAAATATCAATCATTTTTAAATTGGTTTTATTCGGATTCGATTAAATAATTAATTGAATTGAAATTAACATATTAATTGAATCCAAATTCAATTAAGCTTTTAATTGAAAAAATTTCGGTGATAATTTTTTGTGTGTATGTACTAAAATTTTCACAAATAAACAGCACTGTTGAAACCACAAATTCATATTCAAAAAGTGTTTACAACATTTTGAAGTAATAATCCTGCTCTTAGAATCCACATTTATTTATTCATTTCGTTATTCAATTTTATTGCGAAAAAAATTAAGCACGAAATTTTAAAATTTTTGCTCTCCTTGCAGCGTTTTAAATTAACCTTCGATTTGTACTTTCCAAGATGTTCTAAAGTAATTTCAATTGGAACATCCAATTCCAATTCATTTTGAAAATTTCACTTTTTGCCGCTGTTTTGCGATTTCCGCCCATAGTGCAGTGATTGAATCCGTTGCCCGTTCATTCTACAATCAATGCTGTAGAGTACATGAGCTTCATCCAAACCGTCTCGGATATTGAATGTTTAAAGGAATCGTTTATTTTGATTGATATTAATGTATTGTATTTAGATATATAATATTTTTATTCACTCTCTATCAATCTAATATAATTAAATTAAATCAAATTAAATTGATTTTAAATAAAATACTATATTTTGCGGAATCAATATTAAGGTGCAATCCGGTTGTGGAATGAAGAAGGGAGTAACGACCAATTCCATAGGTTGATACAACCATTTCCATATGGAGTATTTGTTGCATCTGCTATAATTCGATTCAGTCGACCGAAGTAGTCAGGTGCCACAACTGCCAACAGGTAGTTGCTGCAAGTGCCAAAATGAGGTTGGCAATAAATTCGGTTATCACAATCAATCTGTATTCCCTGTGTGAGAATTGCAGCGAATATGGAGAGTATAAACTTTGTTTGGTGATAAAGGTTCAAACCTTTTTTCGAAGCAATTCAAAAGACTGTAACAAACTTGAACTTTTCAAAGAAACACACCATTTGAAAGTATTTTAATTTATTTTCTTCTTCTGAGTTAGCAAAATGTGGCTTCATTTGTTTATAGCTTCTTTGTTGTAAACGTGTTTACTTCCCAATAAAAACTGTCTTTTTGCAAATAAAGGGTGATTCTTTTGAGGTTAGGATTTTCATGCATTAGTATTTGACAGATCACGTGGGATTTCAGACATGGTGTCAAAGAGAAAGATGCTCAGTATGCTTTGACATTTCATCATGAATAGACTTACTAACGAGCAACGCTTGCAAATCATTGAATTTTATTACCAAAATCAGTGGCAGAAAATCCGCTTTTTTATCGACAAATTTTGTTCAGCGATGAGGCTCATTTCTGGTTGAATGGCTACGTAAATAAGCAAAATTGCCGCATTTGGAGTGAAGAGCAACCAGAAGCCGTTCAAGAACTGCCCATGCATCCCGAAAAATGCACTGTTTTGTGTGGTTTGTACGCTGGTGGAATCATTGGACCGTATTTTTTCAAAGATGCTGTTGGACGCAACGTTACGGTGAATGGCGATCGCTATCGTTCGATGCTAACAAACTTTTTGTTGCCAAAAATGGAAGAACTGAACTTGGTTGACATGTGGTTTCAACAAGATGGCGCTACATGCCACACAGCTCGCGATTCTATGGCCATTTTGAGGGAAAACTTCGGAGAACAATTCATCTCAAGAAATGGACCGGTAAGTTGGCCACCAAGATCATGCGATTTGACGCCTTTAGACTATTTTTTGTGGGGCTACGTCAAGTCTAAAGTCTACAGAAATAAGCCAGCAACTATTCCAGCTTTGGAAGACAACATTTCCGAAGAAACTCGGGCTATTCCGGCCGAAATGCTCGAAAAAGTTGCCCAAAATTGGACTTTCCGAATGGACCACCTAAGACGCAGCCGCGGTCAACATTTAAATGAAATTATCTTCAAAAAGTAAATGTCATGGACCAATCTAACGTTTCAAATAAAGAACCGATGAGATTTTGCAAATTTTATGCGTTTTTTTTTAAAAAAAAGTTATCAAGCTCTTAACAAATCACCCTTTACCTTCATACTATTCAAGCGTTTGATTTCAATCTGCTTTTTTTGGTTGTCTTAAAAAAGCAAATTGAAATCAAACGCTTGTGTGATTGTCATATATATATATATATTTTTTTTTAATTTTTAAATCAAATACTGCTAGAGCAATTTCGTTTGGTGGTAGACTAGATTATTTTTACACAGTAAAATGCCGTTGTTAAACTAATGCTAAATTTAATTTATTTTTATTGCAAACAAATATTTGTGGTTAAATTCAATTTTTTTTCGAAATTTTCCACAGTCCAAAGAAATATTCCTTATTCCAAGTATGTCTCAAAAATGTAATGAACTTAACGTGATTATAATGCTCATTGACCGTACACATAAGTTCAATGTGAACTACAGCAAAAGACAATTATCGAACGATTCCCGAACATAGCAAGAATGGTATGGTTAAAATGACGCCAATGATTTTTTTCTCCACTTTTAGTTGATTGTTTCTTCTATAAGGGGATGTAATTTCATAACTGGTAGTAAGAAATTCAAAAATATCAGTAAATGTCCGTAATTTTAACCATGCTTTATGGAAATATCGACAAAAATGGAATAAAATTTAGTTCAATTTTCGCATTCATTCTTCCAATAAAACAGTTCACTTTTTTCTGTGTATATTTGTACGATATTTTAGGTGACTTCACATCAATTTCTCCGGGTATAGTATCGAAGTCATAGACGAATGAATACTATATCGAAATATTCATGCATATACAAATGACACATAGGGTTTCTATTTTCCATCAAACCAAGTACCCATTTAAGCCAATTCTTCGAGCCAACTGACAACATTTTGTGAACTGTATTTGTCGTGACATGAGTTAAGCGACTTTGCCAAATTCGAAAGACAAAAAGCAGCACAAGGCTCTGTTGGGTTTTACTCCACTTCTGTTCCGTAAAGTTATTGGCAATTTTTTATTTCACATTAACGACAAAGACAATGATTAACATGATAGTTTCAAATTCAATCAAATCGATGCGCATACATCGGTTCAAAGGCCACAAAAGATAGGGAGTGAAACGAAGTTGTCGTAATTTTTATAAATCCTGGTTCTGCACGCTTGATATAAAATTCGCTATTGAAGTACCACAATGTGCTGGGGTGGATTAGTAGGAACCAATCACGCTGCAAAATGGATTTTCAAATGTTTCTGACACATAATGCTTCAAGCAAGTATCGCAAATTTAACAATTAAACACACAGGCTTGGTGGCTATTACCCTTTACTAAATTGGAAATGATTAATCCAAAGCATCAAATTTAAAATGAGCTATTAATATTTTTCATTACCGTTTTTAGTCATTTTTATTTTCTATTGAAATATGATCAAACTGAGTTTTATCTAACCCTTGCTGCCAGAATAAGGTTTTAAACATATTTCAAAGTTCAATTCAAACATGAGCAATAATTCCAGACGCTACTGTGTCACATAGCAGCGGGAATTATTGTTAATTTGTAGAAAATACACATAAATCTAGGTTAGCTTAAAGTGGCAGCCCGATTAAATTTCAGGCTCACTTCGACTATTCAGTCCATTGTGGTACCACATTAACTAAAAGTACCTATTACAGATGGGCACTTCTCGTTTTAAAATTTTCGTAAAGAGTTCTCAACTTGATAGGATCAAATGATTGTTCTAAGTGCTATAAAGTAAACAAATCTGCAGATTATGAATGGAATTGAATTAAATTGAAGTGAATGAAAGAACGTATTTTTTACAGTAAAACTGATTCAGTATAAACTAGCAAGAGATTAAGAAAGGATTTTAATATTTTTGCTAAAATTAGCAAAAAAAAAATGGTTCGTTTATCAAATCTCTATACTGTTAGAAAAATATGTTCCGATAAAACAAAATGTGTTTCGGGCACAATTTTTAAACACAATATATTTAAGCGCAAAATGTAATGTTCCTAAACTAGCATTAAATGTTGGGGACACACATGTTAATATGTTAGAATATATTAAGTTTAGGACAAGAATGATTCATAAAAATTATATGTGTGAATGTAGACATATATAAATTTACAAATTTCGAGTAAACATATATAACAGGTTGGCTGATAAGTCCCCGGTCTGACACATAGATGGCGTCGCTACTATTAACTGCATATTATTTTTATATAGTACCAACCTTCAACTGATTCGTGTCAAAATTTGACGTCTGTAAGTCAATTAGTTTGTGAGATAGAGCGTCTTTTGTGAAGCAACTTTTGTTATTGTGAAAAAAAATGGAAAAAAGGAATTTCGTGTTTTGATCAAATACTGCTTTCTGAAGGGAAAAAATACGGTGCAAGCAAAAACTTGGCTTGATAATGTGTTTTCGGACTCTGCCCCAAGGAAATCAACAATAATTGATTGGTATGCAAAATTCAAGCGTGGTGAAATGAACACGGAGGACGGTCAACGCAGTGGACGCCCGAAAGAGGTGGTTACCGACGAAAACATCAAAAAACCCACAAAATGATTTTGAATGACCGTAAAATGAAGTTGATCGAGATAGCAGAGGCCTTAAAGATATCAAAGGAACGTGTTGGTCATATCATTCATCAATATTTGCATATGCGGAAGCTCTGTGCAAAATGGGTGCTGCGCGAGCTCACATTTGACCAAAAACAACAACGTGTTGATGATTCTGAGCGGTGTTTGCGCTGTTAACTCGTAATACACCCGAGTTTTTCCGTCGATATGTGACAATGGATGAGACATGGCTCCATCACTACTCTCCTGAGTCCAATCGACAGTCGGCTGAGTAGACAGCGAACGGTGAACCGTCTCCGAAGCGTGGAAAGACTCAAAAGTCCGCTGGCAAAGTAATGGCCTCTGTTTTTTTGGGATGCGCATGGAATAATTTTTATCGATTATCTTGAGAAGGGAAAAACCATCAACAGTGACTATTCTATGGCGTTATTGGAGCGTTTAAAAGTCGAAATCGCGGCAAAACGGCCCCATATGAAGAAGAAAAAAGTGTTGTTCCACCAAGACAACGCACCGTGCCACAAGTCATAGAGAACGATGGCAAAAATTCATGAATTGGGCTTCGAATTGCTTCCCCACCCACCGTATTCTCCAGATCTGGCCCCCAGCGACTGTTTCTTATTCTCTGACCTCAAAAGGATGCTCGCGGGGAAAAAATTTGGCTGCAATGAAGAGGTGATCGCCGAAACTGAGGCCTATTTTGAGGCAAAACCGAAAGAGTACTACCAAAATGGTATCAAAACATTGGAAGGTCGTTATAGTCGTTGTATCGCTCTTGAAAGGAACTGTGTTGAATAATAAAAACGAATTTTGACAAAAAAAAAATTGTTTTTCTTTGTTAGACCGGGGACTTATCAGCCATCCTGTTATGTTGTGATATTTTATTCAGGGAGCGACAGAGAGAGAGAGTATAGAGAAAGATCCCGGGAGGGTTGGCGAAAGATATCAACATAACACAGCGAGAGAATCAAAAGAGAGCAATTTTTTGAAACTGCTTGTATGTTGTTTCGGAAAACTGTTTTAAGTGTTTCTTTTGTTTTGGCTATATACATAAATATAAATACAAAAGTAAAAGAAGTAATTTTGGTGTTCGGTCGGAGCAGGGATTGAACCCAGGACCCTTTGCATGCAAGGCGGACATGCTAACCATTGCTCCACGTGGCAAACAAATGTATGTTTCTGTTAAATAATGTTTTGTTTGCATCGGCTCGTGGGCGCTGCAAACTATGCTATGTAAGTGTAACTTATAACGACATTGGTGACTATAACAGCTACGTAGCCCAGTGGTAGTGTGCTGGCTTACAAATTGCATGGTTCCCGGTTCGATTCTCCGTCCAGGCGAAAGGTAAAATTTAAAAAAATTATAAAATTGAATAATTTCTTCAATATTATTTGTAAAGGGTGATTTGTTAAGAGCTTGATAACTTTTTTTTAAAAAAAAAACGCATAAAATTTGCAAAATCTCATCGGTTCTTTATTTGAAACGTTAGATTGGTCCATGACATTTACTTTTTGAAGATATTTTAATTTAAATGTTGACCGCGGCTGCGTCTTAGGTGGTCCATTCGGAAAGTCCAATTTTGGGCAACTTTTTCGAGCATTTCGGCCGGAATAGCCCGAATTTCTTCGGAAATGTTGTCTTCCAAAGCTGGAATAGTTGCTGGCTTATTTCTGTAGACTTTAGACTTGACGTAGCCCCACAAAAAATAGTCTAAAGGCGTCAAATCGCATGATCTTAGTGGCCAACTTACCGGTCCATTTCTTGAGATGAATTGTTCTCCGAAGTTTTCCCTCAAAATGGCCATAGAATCGCGAGCTGTGTGGCATGTAGCGCCATCTTGTTGAAACCACATGTCAACCAAGTTCAGTTCTTCCATTTTTGGCAACAAAAAGTTTGTTAGCATCGAACGATAGCGATCTCCATTCACCGTAACGTTGCGTCCAACAGCATCTTTGAAAAAATACGGTCCAATGATTCCACCAGCGTACAAACCACACCAAACAGTGCATTTTTCGGGATGCATGGGCAGTTCTTGAACGGCTTCTGGTTGCTCTTCACTCCAAATGCGGCAATTTTGCTTATTTACGTAGCCATTCAACCAGAAATGAGCCTCATCGCTGAACAAAATTTGTTGATAAAAAAGCGGATTTTCTGCCAACTTTTCTAGGGCCCATTCACTGAAAATTCGACGTTGTGGCAGATCGTTCGGCTATTCATGATGAAATGTCAAAGCATACTGAGCATCTTTCTCTTTGACACCATGTCTGAAATCCCACGTGATCTGTCAAATACTAATGCATGAAAATCCTAACCTCAAAAGAATCACCCTTTATTACAGAAAAAGATGCCAAGAACTAAAAAATTTCGTGGAAGTGAAAATTATGAGAGGGAATGAGCACAATCTTCTTGGGGAGAAAATTATGCCAAGCATATAATATTTTTGGGCCCAAAATGATTCCAAACATATAATATGTTCACATAAAACAAACATAATAATGTTTCGGCAATACACGCACAGAAAAAACATGGACATGGTTGCCGCATACATTTAATGCTTATCTAGAGTATGTAATTGTCGAGAAAACCATGTATTTTGTCTATGTAAAAATAATTTTCGAGCGGAGAAAAATATATGTTGGCAATAAGCATTTAAATGGTTCTCAAATGCCGCAAACATGTTCTATTATTTAAATGATAGAATTCGAGAAAATCATGTACCTGGCCATTCAATTTTTTTACTTTTTTGCAGAGAAAAAAGTATTTTTATAGGTTAGGAATAGACATGTCTAGAACCATTACATGGCCATAAAGACCATGTATATTTTTTCGTGACCATTTAATTTTTTTTACTTTTTTGCAGCGAAAAGAATTTTATAAAAACATTGACCAGGTACACACGATTTTCATTTTGCGCGTCAGTCGCGTGTTGATTGTTGCTTCGAATGGACGGAGAATACGGAATTAATGTGTTTTGTGTTAATTTATTTTTTCAGAAGAGGCATGTGGTTTTATGTGAACACAAAAAAGGAAAGTGTAATTGAAAAAAAATTTACCTGGTTTTTGTTCTGCATTTTGCTTATGGTATAATTTATATTTATTTGCAGTTACATGATACCTGCATTTTTAAATTTGATGGGCACGTAGTAAATATGGAATGATTACTTATTGTTGAAGTTGAACCAAAATAGAGTGTGTAAAAATATGTGATGTTTGCTTGCACGACATTATAAATACAAATAAACAATGAATTAGTTTATAAATAAATAAAAACAAATAAATAAAGTTAATTTTGTGTTTTTTTTTTTCTCACGTGACGTCCTTTTTTCGACGACGACAACAGTTTTTTCATAAAGATCAAAACATTTTAGGTTGTGACCATGTTCCTTTAACTGGAAGAAAAACATTTATTTTTATCAATATAATAACATTTTAGATGAGGACAATTTTATTTTTCTTAGAACCTTGTTCACTGAGCTAACATGGTTGCAGGTGAAAATGTTACATGGTCGCCGCAAAAATAGCTCCTATCATATTATTTTGCTCTTCGAATATGATTGTGATAATCATGTTTCTTCTCTGCATGTATCCAATTAAAGGGTGATTCTTTTGAGGTTAGGATTTTCATGCATTAGTATTTGACAGATCACGTGGGATTTCAGACATGGTGTCAAAGAGAAAGATGCTCAGTATGCTTTGACATTTCATCATGAATAGACTTACTAACGAGCCACAACGTCGAATTTTCAGTGAATGGGCCCTAGAAAAGTTGGCAGAAAATCCGCTTTTTTATCGACAAATTTTGTTCAGCGATGAGGCTCATTTCTGGTTGAATGGCTACGTAAATAAGCAAAATTGCCGCATTTGGAGTGAAGAGCAACCAGAAGCCGTTCAAGAACTGCCCATGCATCCCGAAAAATGCACTGTTTGGTGTGGTTTGTACGCTGGTGGAATCATTGGACCGTATTTTTTCAAAGATGCTGTTGGACGCAACGTTACGGTGAATGGCGATCGCTATCGTTCGATGCTAACAAACTTTTTGTTGCCAAAAATGGAAGAACTGAACTTGGTTGACATGTGGTTTCAACAAGATGGCGCTACATGCCACACAGCTCGCGATTCTATGGCCATTTTGAGGGAAAACTTCGGAGAACAATTCATCTCAAGAAATGGACCGGTAAGTTGGCCACCAAGATCATGCGATTTGACGCCTTTAGACTATTTTTTGTGGGGCTACGTCAAGTCTAAAGTCTACAGAAATAAGCCAGCAACTATTCCAGCTTTGGAAGACAACATTTCCGAAGAAATTCGGGCTATTCCGGCCGAAATGCTCGAAAAAGTTGCCCAAAATTGGACTTTCCGAATGGACCACCTAAGACGCAGCCGCGGTCAACATTTAAATGAAATTATCTTCAAAAAGTAAATGTCATGGACCAATCTAACGTTTCAAATAAAGAACCGATGAGATTTTGCAAATTTTATGCGTTTTTTTAAAAAAAAAGTTATCAAGCTCTTAACAAATCACCCTTTATATATGTACTTCCTGCAAAATATCTTTGGAACATATTTATGTATGTTAGAGAAGCGATTTTTTTTAGGGTGGTGTATTAACTCATTTACAGCTTTTAAACCAATTAAAACAATAAACATATTCATATTTTCTACTACACTTGCCCAATATATTGCACATACGATTTTTTCATTACAAACAGATGTGATTTTTTTCTGGGGAAAACATTTCCAACAAAAACTTGAAATTTCTTTAATTCTACATTTGTTGTTTTTTATTAAACGAAAGTTTTCCAGTAAGAATTTGCGACAAATATCAAAAATATATGTAATATGACATTGTCATAGTCTCACAAAATTTGTCTTTTGGTAAAAACAAAATCCAACAAAAACGTCTTCAAGTACGAATTTCTGATAAATATCAAAAATTATCGGTTAAGCGTACGGAGCTAATATGACATTGTCATAGTCTCACAAAATTTGTCTTTTAAACAAATATATAGCGTTTTCTGGTTTTGTTTTTAGCCATTATTTTGGGGAATTTTTTGTGAAGCAATTCTGGCAACGCTGTCCCTAATATATCGTGTTTGGATGTTTGTTGTATGAATTACATCCCTCCAAACATTCTGAGAGTCTTAGGATGATTGATCATTGCAATGACTATTTTAAGACTCCAATCGCATAGTAATTTTTACTCTTTAATTATTCAAAAATGTCACGTTCTCACTTTTATAACTCATTTTGTAGAATATTTTCTTAATCACTCAAGATTGTGTGATGAAACCCATTAAAGAGTATATTCTTTACCATTTTTGTTTCAATTTGCCGATTTTCATAAAACTACTAAAGGTACTACATCACAGTCAGCTGTTCACAGCTGAGTACATCCAACTGTAAAAAACATGTCTTGTTACTGTTGGTTACAATTTACATTTTTACTATTGTTAAAAAGTTGTATGGTTACTATTGGTTACATAGGTTACTATTGGCTACGTAGGTTCTATTGGTTACCTTTTACTTGCCACAGGTTATTATTGTGAAAACAGGTTACATAGGTTACTATTGATAAATAACATCAAAATGTAAACAAAACAAATTGAACATATTTAATATCTTTTGTTTACAAACATTAAATTTGTTTTTTTTTACAAATTAAAAAAGAAAACATTACATGTAAAGAGTCATAAACGAATATTTCTGCGGAATGCAAAATCAATCACAAAAATGATTATTTAAAGAGTCATAGGTACAAATCATTTTGAGGGCACACTCTCTTTATACAGAATACTCATATTTGACTCCTAAATGTGCGAAATCAATCACAAAAATGATTATTTAAAGACTCACTGAGGCAAATCGTTTTGAGGACACCCTTTCTTTATGCAGAATACCCATATTTGACTCCAAAATAATTTCTTATATGATTGATTTAATCAGTTGGAAGAATCATTTGTGAGTCAAACGTGATTGCAAATGTTTGAAGGGATGCTTCTATACATGCATTATATTTATTAAAAAAATGTATTCACCTAAACATATTATGTTGGACCATATGTCATGACATGTCCATTACAAGCATAATATACCCACATATACCCACATACCTCCGTAAAAAATATACCCACATACCTCCGTAAAAAATTATATGTGCAACGTGCAAATTTACGTTCTAGTCTTATAAAGAACTTTAAGTGAAAATAGTTTTTTTCTTAATTTATTTACACTTTTGTACGTTACTAAAATACATAAACTAAATCTTTACTTAACGTTTGCTTTGACAGAAAATACATACTTAAATTTTTAGTTATAGAAAATATTTATATGTGCAAAATTATATTTTAGATCTATGTCAAAAGAAAATTGAGAAAGTTTGATTAACTAATACGATATAGTATTGCCTTTGTTTATTAGAATTTGCTGTAATCGGTGAGGCATAGAACATACCAAGTTTTTCAGAGTTACCATATCGATTTTTTTCCATTCTGCCGTAATTGCAGTTCTTTGGGTGTTGTACATTGCTTGGACTTCGCAAATACCTTAGCGGATAATATGCCCCAGAGATCTTCTATAGGATTTAGATCGGGGCTTAGCGCTGGCCAGTCCAGTAAAGGTATATCACGAGACTTAAAAAAGGTTTTTTTTTGAGTCGTGCAACATGGATGGGAGCATTAACATATCTTGTTGGAAAGTCCAAACTTCACCATATAACTCATCTGCAAAATCTATTAAATTGTTCTCCAATAAATCGACATATATCTCTGCGTTCATTTTAAAAGCTGTCCATACCATAAGAGATCCACCCCCATGGGTGCGTTTATAGCAAGTTTGGCGAGGGTACCGAGAATCTCGCCAATATTTGTGATGGTCATTAGGACCATCCAAATTGGATTTCTTTTCGCTAAATATAACAGTTTCGAACGCTTCGTCCCAAAACTTTTTCAGCAAAAGAAATACGAGGTTTTATGGTGTTGTGTTAACCGTTTAGGAATTTTATTTTCGTATTTTAGTCCTATATCGTGCTTGATAATTTGCTGAATTCGTTGTATAGTCACATTCAGATCCAATTCTACTTGAATTTCTCTGCAGCTCATATTTTCATTGGCAGCACAACCATAGTTTGTGGGATTTTTTAAAAAATTGCTAATCGTATTGCGGTTCGTCGCCGATGCAATTTCTCCAATTTTTTTGTCAGCTAGGTCCATTCCGATAATTTTTCCGCGTTTTTCCTCACCAAAAGAGTCCAAAATCATCTACAGCTTCCGTGTAGAAATTGTAAGACGTAAATAATTTAATCATGTTACTTCTAGGTGTAAAATTATGACACCCTTTATTTAAAGAATATTTAACTCCTAAACTACTACTTTCAGCTACACCTTCAAAAAATCGACTCAGTAACTTATACTACCAAATATATTCTGCTTCAAGCATATATATTTTCAGAATGTGTTCAAGCAAAAAAAAAAAATGTTTGCATTGTGCTAACATATTATGTTTCATCCGAAACATATCTTTTTTAAAGCCACAAATACATCCAAAAAATGTGAACCCTATATTTCACTAAAGCCGATGTAATTATATTTTGTTCATGGAATTATTACGTTTTAAGATAGTTTCCATGACGTTAAAAATTGTTTGCATACGTTAGTAAACTAAACCATACACAAATGAAGTATACAGATTAATTAAATTCGTGTCTCCCACAAAATAGCTAAAAATTTCTTAAATTTTGTAAATTGTACCAATAATGCGTTCGTATGGCACTGAAGACATTTTTGCAATTTTGAACTCCAATTTTGTCCTTCGATTTTTAATAAGTGAAAAAATGTCTAATAAATTTTCTTCAATTTGTCGAAAATTATTAACTTAATTTTCTTGAATTTGTCGAAAATTATTTACTTATTTTTGTGAAATCGGCGTGACTTCTGCGTTTCTAATACAGTTTAAAAAAAATTTTCTAAAATCAACTAAAAGTTTCTTTCCTGGAGGTTTTATTGGTTGTGATTAAACTTGCAATTTTAAATATCTTTAAATGCATTTCGTTATATATCTCCATCGCCATTGTCACATTTTTCCTCTATTCTCTCTCACTCTCTCTGACGTTTCTAAACATATATTTCTTTATACGAAATTTCCAAATTAATATATGCTTGTATCCAGACACATATTTAAGAAAATGAGATGTTCCAAACAAAAACATGTTATACTAGTTTATTAACATTAAATGCTTGCACTTAATCATAATGTGGAACTCTCAAACAGTATTTTTCGTCCGTATGTCCAATATTTGTATGTAATTCTCACAGAACGACAAAGTTGGTATATCGGCACACGCAGAGATGAAAAATGATTGTCACTATCATATTCGAAGAGCAAAATAATAGGATAGGAGCCAATTTTGCGGTGACCATGCAACATTTTCACCTGCAACCATGATGGCTCAGTGAACATAGTCCTAAGAAAAATATAATTGTCCTCATCTAAAATGTTATATTTATAAAATGAATTTTGTTGGGATTAAAAGACAATGGTCACGATCTAAAATGTCATGGTATTCACCAAAAATGTTTTTCTTCCAGTTAAAAGAACATGATCACAACCTAAAATGTTGTGATCTTTACGAAACTTTTTTCGTCGGCGAAAAAGGGACGCTACTTGAGAAAAGAAAACACAAAAGTAACTTTATTTATTTATTTATTAACTAATTCCTTGTTTATTTGTATTTATAGTGTAGTTCAAGCAAACATTACATATTTTTATAAATATATATTGGTTCAATTTCAACAATAAGTAATCATTCCCTATTTACGTTGTGCCTGCAAACTGCAAATAATAATAAATGATACAATATAGAAAATGCAGAACAAAAAACAAACAAAAAATGAGGGGAGTAAATCCATGTTCTTAATACAAGAGCATGAAGAAGACACTGAGGAGAGGGATGAGAGAAACGAAGGATTATGTGAGGTTACGCGAGTCTTGGAATGTTGGAATTGTAGGGAAATAGGTCATTTATATAAAGATTGTACGAAAAATAGGAACATATTCTGCTACGGTTGTGGAATAAAGGAAGTATTCCGACCAAATTGTCCTAAATGTAGCAAGCAGGGAAACTACAAGAGGGATGTCTCTCGATTCCAAGAGAGACATCCATCCAAAATGTGGAAGAAATAATGGATTCAAAATTAAATAATAACTATTCCGATATTATAGATAAAATCAACTCAATAGGACTAAATAAACGTTTTAATGTAATCCATAAACAAATTTCTAAATCATCACGAAGTGCAAGTAGAATGAGGTCGTATTGGAAAAGGATTAAATCATTTAAAAATTGTATTGTTTCATCCATAATCGTAAAGGAATTCGATAATAGGCCGTATATTCCGTTGAAAATTGGAGGGAATTTATATTTTGCGTTGTTGGATAGCGGGGCCAATAAAAGTGTAATTGGAGGACAATTAGTACATCAAATTAGTAGTTTGTCAAAAGTTATTAAATGTTATGGTAGTGTACAAACCGCCGATGGATACAAACAAAATATAGCGGGAGTTTCAAAATTACACTTTGAATACCAGAATAGCGAATGCGAATTTGAATTTCTCTTGATACCTACAATAAAACAAGATATCATCTGTGGCATGGACTTTTGGAGAAAGTTTGGGATAAACGTATCGCTCATAGACGAAATTGGAGTAGTGGAATCTAAGATATCCGATTCGAAAATACCCCTTTCAAACGAACAACAGAAGAAACTACAGGCTATCGTGGAACTCTTTCCAGATTCAGAAAGAGAAGGTCTAGGATGTACCACATTAATACAGCATCATATTGATACAGGAGACGCAAGGCCAATAAAACAAAAATACTATCCAATTTCACCAGCTCGGGAGAAAATATTATGCTCTGAAATAGACAGAATGTTATCGTTAGGAGTGATCGAAGAATGTCCACAATCGCCTTGGTCGTCTCCAGGAGTTCTAATAGTAAAACCTGAAAAGGTCAGATTTTGTGTAGACAGCCGAAAGCTTAATTCCGTGACCATAAAGGATTCATATCCAATACCTAACATTGATGGTATTTTGTCTAGACTTCCTGCGGTTCGGTGCATTTCAAAAGTAGACCTTAAAGACGCCTTTTGGCAAATTAGATTAGATGAGTCTTCAAAGCCGAAAACTGCGTTCACAGTACCCAATCGTCCACTTTATCAGTTTACACGCATGCCATTTGGATTATGTAATGCTCCTCAAACAATGTGCCGTCTAATGGACATTGTGATCCCATATAATATGAAATCGCATGTTTTTGTTTATATGGACGATTTGCTTATCATGTCCCAGAATTTAGAGGAGCACATGAAACATTTACAGGAAGTTGCATTAGAGTTTCGAAAAGCCGGCCTGACTATAAATGTCAAAAAGAGCTCGTTTGGAATAAAACAAGTACAGTACTTGGGATATATTGTAGGACAGGGATCGTTAAGTGTAGACAAGGAAAAGGTCAAAGCAATTTTAGATTTTCCCAACCCCAGTTCAATTAAGAAATTAAGACAATTTCTAGGAATGGTGGGATGGTACAGAAGATTTCTACACGATTTTTCCACACTGACATGTCCATTAACCGAATTATTATCAAATAAAAACAAATTTAAGTGGAATAATGAAGCGCAGAAGTCTTTTGAGTTGCTAAAGCAAAAGTTGTGTGATGCACCAGTTTTGATAAATCCAGATTTCACAAAGAAGTTTATAATACAATGCGATGCCAGTACAGTGGGGGTCGGAGCAGTATTAGCTCAAGAAGATGAAGAGGGAAATGAACGACCGATAGCATTCATGTCGCAAAAATTGAATAAGGCCCAGAGAAATTATACAGTTACCGAACTGGAATGTTTAGCAGTAGTTTTGGCGGTTGCTAAGTTTCGACATTATATCGAAGGACAAGAATTTAAAATAATTACAGACCATGCGAGTCTAAAGTGGCTCATGAAACAGAGTGAGCTTAGTGGAAGATTAGCGCGATGGGCCTTAAAGTTGCAAGGATTTGCATTTACTATAGAACATCGTAAAGGAAGGGAAAACGTGGTTCCAGACGCATTGTCACGATCGTTTGAAATATCCGGGATAGAAGCGGAAATTTTACCAGCTATTGACCTCAAGTCAGACGCCTTTCGAGGCCCAGAATATATTCAATGGAAGGAGGAGATTAAGAAATTACAGTTTCCAGAATACAAAATAGAGGGAGATAGCATATATAAACGAACAGGTTTAGGTTTAGGTTTAGGTTTAGGTTATGTGGCAGCCCGATGTATCAGGCTCACTTAGACTATTCAGTCCATTGTGATACCACAGTGGTGAACTTCTCTCTTATCACTGAGTGCTGCCCGATTCCATGTTAAGCTCAATAACAAGGGACCTCCTTTTTATAGCCGAGTCCGAACGGCGTTCCACATTCCAGTGAAACCACTTAGAGAAGCTTTGAAACCTTCAGAAATGTCACCAGCATTACTGAGGTGGGATAATCCACCGCTGAAAAACTTTTTGGTGTTCGGTCGTAGCAGGAATCGAACCCACGACCTTGTGTATGCAAGGCGGGCATGCTAACCATTGCACCACGGTGGCTCCCGTTTCGAACAGGTTTCGATAGTGAGATTGGGGAAAATAGTCAGGCGTGGAAACTATTAGTCCCGACGGAACTAAGAAACAAGGTGCTGTATGCGGCACACAATATCCCGAACGCCGGTCACGGTGGGATTGCGAAAACTATTGAAAGGATTCGTAGAAACTTTTATTGGCCGAAATTAGTAAAGGATGTCAAGGAGTACATTAATAATTGTGTGGTAAAACCTCAAAACTGCCAACAGTGACTCTCAAACCTCCAATGGGCCAAATGATTATATCAGAACGACCCTTTCAACGACTATATTTAGATTTTATAGGTCCATTCCCTAGAACGAAGAAAGGAAACATTGGAATCTTTATAGCTTTAGATCATTACTCTAAGTTTACCTTTCTAAAAGCATTGAAGAAGCTGGAATCGAAACTTGTAGTGACATACTTACAAGATGAAATGTTTAATTGTTTTGGGGTGCCAGAGATTATAGTTACGGACAATGGATCCCAATTCAAAAGTAAAGAATTCGAGGCATTGATGAAGAAATATGGGATTAAACACCAATATACAGCGGCGTATAGTCCACAATCTAACGCTAGTGAACGCGTGAATCGATCGATTAACGCAGCACTAAGATCATATGTTAAAGACGAACAGATACATTGGGATATATATTTAGGAAGTATCAATTGTGCTTTAAGAAATAGTATTCACCAGACCATTGGAGATTCGCCATATCGCATAATTTTTGGACAATCCATGTTAACATGGTGACGATTATGAACTTAGACGAAGACTGAAAATTTTGGAAGATAGGGATGAAAACATTAGCAGAAATGATAATTTCATCTTAATAAGAGAGGCGATTCAAACGAAAATTCAGAAAGCATATGAAAAAAATGAAAGAACATATAATTTAAGAACAAGACGAAGACAACTACATATAGGTCAAGAAGTTATTAGAAGGAATTTTGCACAAAGTTCGTCATCTAAGAAATTTTGTGCAAAACTTGCACCAATAGGAGTTAAATGTGTCATAACCAAGAAGGTGGGTAACTGTTATTTCGAAGTAAAGGATTGTGATGGTGGAAGGACCGGAGTTTATCATATGAAAGATTTATGGACGTAAGAATGTTTTTTTTTTTTTTTTTTTTTTTTTGTTTGTAGAAGATATGTTGTAAGTGACTGGAAAAAATATTTGTACAAATATCTAAATAAAAAAGGAACCCCAAGTATTTTATTTCAAAAGCTTTCATAAAAAAATCTGACAAAAAGAAAAAATATTTCATTGAAATATAAGTAAGAAATTTGAGTTGAAGATAATTTCCTTATAAATTTGGGGAAGCAAAAAAGAATTAAAATACTTTTACATTGCCGGGAATTCGATCCTTGGTATTATCAGCATCGCTAAAGAAAATCAAGAATATCAACAAATTTTAGCGAAAATTCCGATTAACAAAAGAGGGAAAAAGGAAAACACTATAATAATCATAAATTTATTTACAATTTGGTGTGGTAAGTTATAGGATATTAGCACAAAACCGCGACTTATTACTAATCTTGTTATAGGTCTGGGATCCAAGGGGATCCCACAGGCCACATCAGCTGTACCTGTGGAAGTAAATCGTTTTGTAGAACATTTGGTACATCAAACATTATAAATTGAATCAATTAATCATAAAAGAAAACGCAATATGAACTTAAAGGATGGAAGGAAATTAGCGGATAAATTATATTAAGAAGAAATACAAAATTATTTACTAAATATTACCTACTGATAAAGATGCTACAACTAAAGGATTATAAGAACTTTTTTATCTAATCTTGAATTACACGATTGAACACTAGGAATTAAATATTTCCAAAACATACATTTACATTCAATGTCATATAGTTTTAATAATATTTGCGATCCAGACCTCAACATCAGCGGGCCCGAAGATTACGAGGAAATTGGTGAGTCATCTATTGTATATTAAATCCACACCTAGTCATATACAAACATTCCCCCATATATATATTACTATTTTAATTATTCATATTAGATCAATTCTGTTAAACATTTCATGATTTTAATATAATTTACCATTATGTTTTTCCTATAAATCCGGAAATTTTAATTTACGAAAGGTAACAATGGCATAACGAGGCAACGATAAAGGGACTTATTGGCTAAATTCCATCTAATGCCAATTCGATCTATAAGCATAAAAATAGAACTATCTATATTCGATTTATTTTTTTTATAAAAGAGCTATCTTAAAATTTTCTTTTATGATGACCGATCCGAATCTCTTCCTCTTGAACAAGAACTCTCCCAAGACTGAGCATGGCCGAGAACAAGAAGATAGCCAAGTTCAAAGAGGTAGAAACCGTAAGGGGGTTCGTCACAAGGTTCCGCTTGACAATAGCCCAGTATTTCTCAATTGGGCGGAGCTCTGGCGTGTTGGGAGGGTTCTTGTCCTTGGGAACCACCTGCACGTTGTTGGCGGCGTACCACTCCATGGTCTTTTTACCGTAATGGCAAGATGCCAAATCCGGCCAAAACAGTACGGAACAACCATGTTTCTTCAGGAAAGGCAGCAGACGTTTATTCAAACACTCTTTCACGTAAATTTCTTGGTTGACAGTCCCGGAAGCTGTGAAAATGCTGCTTTTCAAGCCACAGGTACAGGTGGCTTGCCAAACCAAATATTTCTTTGCGAACTTCGACAGTTTTATGTGCTTGAAAATATCTGCTAGTTTTCCCCTTCCTTTTGCCGTATAAAACTCCTGTCCCGGAAGCTGCTTGTAGTCGGCTTTGGCGTAGGTTTCGTCGTCCATTATCACGCAGTCAAACTTGGTCAGCATCGTCGTGTACAGCCTTCGGGATCGCGCTTTGGCCGTCGTATTTTGTTTATCATCGCGATTTGGAGTCACTACCTTCTTGTAAGTCGATAGTCCTGCTCGTTTTTTGGCTCGATGCACGGTTGTAGACGATACACCCAGCTTATTTGCGGCATCTCGGAGAGAGAGGTTAGGGTTTCGCTTGAAACTACCGGCAACTCCCTTTGTCGTCTCAGCGACTTCCGGTTTTCGATATCCCCCCGATCCAGACTTCCTGGCTGTCGACAAACGTTCCCCAAATACTTTAATTACATTTGTAACGGTTGATTTGGCAACTTTTAGCGATTTTGCCAGTTTTGCGTGCGAGTAGCTCGGATTTTCGCGATGGACGAGCAAAATTTTGATACGCTGCTCTTCTTGCTTGGACGGCATTTTGACAACTGGAGTGTGAATTCCAAAATCAAAATAGGAGCAACATTCTACACACACACACCTTCAAAATGAGGGGTGTTCAGGTTTTTTAAATGCAAAATTGAAAGAAATACGTCAAGTTTATATTGACCAAATTTTGACGGTATCACCCTTTATTATTTATACTTTATAAGCCGTTGTTTTAATTAATTTGATTTGAAAGATTTATACATTGAATTATATTGTTTTGTCTGCTTTTTATATTGATATACATTTTGTATTATTATACCCATAGAAAAATTACTTTCCTCAGGAACGAATTTGTGAAAAGTGGTATAATTATGTTATCTACTGATTTTTATTTACTTCAAAAGAAATTTTGTTCCTCAGAAAAAAATTCTTTCAGTATATATATTTGTGTTAAATTTAATTTGTAAAGTGTATCACTGCAGGATTTTTTAACGAAATTTGGGACATCTTTTTGAACTATTTACATTCTTAAATTTTTTGGGGGTTTTTTAATAAAGTCTAGACCAATTTAGGGGTTTTTTTCTTAAGATTTGGGGGGAAGAATCAAAAATCACCTGGCAACACTGGTACCTGCTCAATGTTTTTATAAAATTCTTTTCGCTGCAAAAAAGTAAAAAAAAAATTAAATGGTCACGAAAGAAATGAACATGGTCTTTATGGTAACCTATAAAAATACTTTTTTTCCTTGCAAAAATGTCAAAAAATTTAATGGACAGGTACATGATTTTCCCGATTATGTAATGGTCCCAAATTCTATCATTTAAATAATGGAACATGTTTGCGGCATTTGATAACCATTTAAATGCTTATTGCCAGCATACATGCTTTTTACAAGGACAAAATACGTGTTTTCGCGACAATTACATGCTCTAGATAAGCATTAAATGTATGCGGTAACCATGTCCAAATATGTTTTTTCTGTGCGTGCATATTACACCGTTGTAAATGTATGTCGCAGAAGTCACAGTTTTCGACAGGCCAACTTTGATAAACATTATATGCTATTTTAGGAATATTATATTTTTACGCAATATATCTTAGCCGTCTAATAATTGGTTATTTGCATTTTAAGAAAATAACCATAAAAGAACCAAAGTATAATCTTGTTCTTGTGAATATATGTTTGGCAAGCGTGTGTATTGAAAGAAAAAGAGAAGATAGCAAAAGGCAAGTTTCAGTGAACAAAATATGATTTTATTAAGGATGGCGGCAGCTTATCAAGTTCAAAGATAAAGCAAAAGTGAAGTCAACAAACGAAGCGTTAGATCGGGAGCCACCGTGGTGCAATGGTTAACATGCCCGCCTTGCATACACAAGGTCGTGGGTTCGATTCCGCTTCGACCGAACACCAAAAAGTTTTTCAGCGGTGGATTATCCCACCTCAGTAATGCTGGTGACATTTCTGAGGGTTTCAAAGCTTCTCTAAGTGGTTTCACAGCAATGTGGAACGCCGTTCGAACTCGGCTATAAAAAGGTGGCCCCTTTTCATTGAGCTTAACATGGAATCAGGCAGCACTCAGTGATAAGAGAGAAGTTCACCAATGTGGTATCACAATGGACTGAATGGTCTAAGTGAGCCTGATACAACGGGCTGCCACCTAACCTAACCTAACCTAACCTAGATCGACATTATGTCTTAGTACATACAATAATATTTCAAATCATTTTAGAGAGGGACACATTCCTAAGATGTATTGAGTGAAAGCTTAAGGGTTTCCGCTCTTTAAGTATCGATAACAATAATTGGATTGGTAATTCATTCAAATTAAACGTTATTCAATATTAATTCATTAGGATATTATAATTCAAATTATTCAAATCTTAATACTAGTATTAAAAATTGGAGAACGGAGTTCAACAATCGTATTAATGGCAGTCCACAACAATTTGTCTTTACTCTTCAAGTCAACACTTTAGAACAAAATGAGAAAAGAATGGATTTTTTTTTCGTTTAGAAAATCATTGAATATATAATGTCAACATGAAGGTAGTTTAACCGTAGTTACCGAAATAACAACCTTTGGCTACATATGCTTACGTTTTCCTGTGTTTAGCAGTACATTGTAATTAATGTTTTTGTCATTTTGTCGTAACATTGCCAACAAACAATGTTTAGAATTAATTAACCCAGTTTGAGACATTGAGTTGTCATTTAAACAGTATCCAAGTACGTCAAGGAAAAATCTCACAATAGTAAATGGCTTGTCAGTATTGTTTTTGTTTCCCCAGATGAGTAATATCGTGTCTTTAGCGGTGATTTTATATGTGAACTATAAATAGTTCGATAATGATTGCTTATTTCCGATAATGTTTTGTTTCGAATATGGATGTTTCTTTTCTGAGCATTTCCTGTTAGGTCATCGTATACATTTTTATGTTTTTCATTTCTTATTTATTACAATTTTTTAAATTTTCATTTTATATTATTTTATTTTATTTTATTTCACTATCTTTGTTTTTTGGTTTTGTTATTTTTAATTGACATTTTATTTTTTTTGAGTTCATTTATACTAATTTGTTTATTAGTTTTTATAGTTTATTTTGTGTCGTTTAATTATTCTCATTAATTGGGGTGTGCATGTGTTAGTATCAGAAACCAAAGATTAATATCATACTTGTAGGAAAAGGGCACCGAACTTATTGGTTTGATGCCGACAATTTTTATTTTACTAGTTTCTTAAAACTACACGCAAAATTTCTGTGTCGATTCCACTAAATTATTAATAAAATAATCCACGAAGTGTTTTTGTTCTTTTAAAAGTTAAAAAATTGCTAAAATAAGCGAATAAGTTTTTTTACGAATGCAAAATGAAAAAAGAAACCGAAAAAAAAGTTGCAACTTCTCATGGAACGTGTATGGTACTAATCTCTGGTTTTTGACGAAAAAGAGTAACAACAAGCCCATTTCACATCTTCCTATTCTATCGTCTTTGACACTGGCCCTTAATTATTTTGCAGAGTTAAGATAATAAATAAAACTCTTTGCCGGTTAGGAAAACGCTCCTAATCGTACATTTCCTGTTTACACACAGAGAATAAGTATATGATTTTTGTACATAACATAGTACTGCAAATATACTAAAGCATTATAAAACTATTAAATAAATAATCAATTGAAAAATAAATCGATCAATAATTGTTTTCTTTGACATTTGTGATTGTTCTCATCTTTACTGGGAGCCACCAATGATTAGAATTTCTGACTTGCACGCAAAGGGTTGTGGGTTCAATCGCACTTTCGACCGAACATAAAAAAGTTTTCCAGTGGTGGTATTCCCTCTCTATAATGCTACACTGTTAGAAAAATATGTTTTTCATATGTTCCGATATAAACAAAATGTGTTTCGGGCACAATTTTTAAACACAATATATTTAAGTGCAAAAATGTAATGTTCCTAAACTCGCATTAAATGTTTGGGACATATATGCTAGAATATATTATGTTAGGGACATGCATTTTTCATAAAAATAATATGTGTGAATGTAAACATATATACATTTACAAATTTTGAGTAAACATATAAAGGGTGATTCTTTTGACAAACTTTTTGTTGCCAAAAATGGAAGAACTGAACTTGGTTGACATGTGGTTTCAACAAGACGGCGCTACATGCCACACAGCTCGCGATTCTATGGCCATTTTGAGGGAAAACTTCGGAGAACAATTCATCTCAAGAAATGGACCGGTAAGTTGGCCACCAAGATCATGCGATTTGACGCCTTTAGACTATTTTTTGTGGGGCTACGTCAAGTCTAAAGTCTACAGAAATAAGCCAGCAACTATTCCAGCTTTGGAAGACAACATTTCCGAAGAAATTCGGGCTATTCCGGCCGAAATGCTCGAAAAAGTTGCCCAAAATTGGACTTTCCGAATGGACCACCTAAGACGCAGCCGCGGTCAACATTTAAATGAAATTATCTTCAAAAAGTAAATGTCATGGACCAATCTAACGTTTCAAATAAAGAACCGATGAGATTTTGCAAATTTTATGCGTTTTTTTTTTTAAAAAAGTTATCAAGCTCTTAACAAATCACCCTTTATATGTTGTGATATGTTATTCAGAGAGCAAGAGAAAGAGTATAGAAAAAGAAATAGAGATGGAAACCGGGAGGGTTGGCGAAAGATATCAACATAACACAGCGAGAGCATCCAAAGGGAGTAATTTCTGTGAAACTGATGGTATGTTTTTTCGGAAAACTGTTTAATGAGTTCATTTGTTTTGGCTAAGCCCTTGGCATGTTAATAAAGCTTCGCCAAAAATTTGATATGCTTAAGTCTAAATATTATTTAATTTGAATATTAAATTCCGTATTCGGAGTAAAGAGAATAGACATTCGGAACCAAGAGAATAGACATTAAAAAAAACATCGTTTGTTTTTGCCTTGAGTGCAGCATTTTATGTATGTGTGGATATGTGTTTTGTTTATCCTTTGGGATTATGGGCACAATTTTTTTCTTGGTTCGTCAAAAGAAATGGGAACGTACGACGAGTAAGTCAAAATATTCAGACAAAAAAATAAAAATAAAAAAACAGTGGAAAATATATAAAAATTACAAAGGGATCTTAATAAAAACTAGCAAAAGGACACTATACTCTTTCTAGATTTGGGACAGTAAAATAAAAAAAGGATAGAGTGGATAGAGTGAAAAATTAAACGGTAAAATGTATAAAAACAAAGTTCAGTTCTTCTTCATTAATAACTTTTTTGGCAAATTGATTTATATGAATGGAATGATCCAAAGCAACAATTGAAAAAGTTTCTTGTCTTTAAAATGAATTATTAAAGAAAAATAAACGTGAAAACATGGCCATTTTAGAGCGACAACGCAAACTTAATACCGGCCTTAAAGGTAAAAATGATATTAAGTACAAAATTATTCGTTAATAAAAATTCATATTTATTTGTATTTCTAAATTCGATAAATTTTAAATGCATTATAAGTGGTGTTAAGTGCTAGTAAAAAATAGTTCACGCTTAATTAAATTTATGTGTATATTGTACAATTTTTTATGTTTATACTCGACTTCACGTTCTTCTTTTGTTAGAGTTTTTGAATTTCTTCGAAAATTTCAAACTTTTATACCAAAAACATTTTTTTTGTTACAAAATTGTTATTTTTGCAATAAAAAAATATTTTATCCAAAAACTCAGTCCATTTCGTTTATAGCAAGCACTGTTCTTTTCTGACTGTAAATCTTTAAAAACCCACATTTCGAAGTTTCATTGTAAAAATTTAATATTAAAAAATTTTTATGTAATGTCGAACATCTATTCGGAATTTTTGGAATATACGTAAAAGTAAATATAAAAACAAAATTCGCTTCTCCCAAAATATGTTTGGAACATACATATGTTAGAGAAGCGATTTTTTTTTTTGTGTGTACGATTATATGAATTTTCCTTTGGAGATTTTTTGTGGGGGAAAATATTTCAGTTGGGGATTTCTTGGGGATATAATTGGAAATTTTGGGTATTGAATAAGGACTGAATATAGAGACTGAAATATCGCGCTGCACTATACCCACCCTAACATAACCTAGTGAATATAAAATATAACAAATCAAATAAAATTAACAAAAATGTTCATATGTTTTCTGATTACATTTTCATTGATTATTTTGGTCCACCGATTTGGAAAAAAAAAACTTCTAAACTTCTAGGATTTAAAATTTAAGGTTTAGAAATTTGAGTAATGTTTGAAAACTTTTGCATATTTACCCAAAATGGAAGAACATGTATATTTGGAACCTTGTCCCAATCTAAACCGATTTTGACCACCTTTGCTACACTTTGGTAAAATGTTAATTTTACTCCCTGTGCACAATTTCAAAATATTCGGAATGAAATTTTGTTATAAATTATAAATATATATATAAATCTGAACGGATGTCAACCAAATGTGGTATGCATAATTGGAATAATAGTTATATTCCCTGTATAAGACTTCATGTAAATTGGAGTAAAACTTTGTCCTCTGTGGTCATATGGGTGTAAGTCGGTGGGAGCTATATCTAAATCTGAACCGAGTTCAAATAAATTTGGCATGCATAATAGGCATATTCTTTCTACTTCCTAGTCAAGCCGCTGTTGGGCTTATAAATGATTACAAGCCCGACGAATTAAAAATGCTGATTTTGATAGGCAAACCAGCTATATTTTAATGTTTGTATTCCTAACCATATGATTTCAATATGCTACAAGAAATTATTTTGAGTTGCATGCAATTTCAAAGCTCATATATATTAACCAATATTTTCGTCCATTTTTGGATTCCAGAAAATAATTTTGGAAAATGTATTCATGCTGCCCACATGATTGTGTAACTCATATTACAATGGCCACAATGACGTGGAGTGCTACCAGAATGTACTCGATTGCAAAATGTAGGTCCGTTCGTTCACATTCACTTTTATCCAGTTTTTTTTTTTTGTTATATTTGATAAACGTGATTTAGACTTCAGCATTCACAGAGGCCATAAAAAAGTAACACCGCAGGAGCCAAAGACCACAAAAAGACAACAAAAAAGCGGATTCTACTGGAGATTGTGTTTTGGCCAAATCAATGACATCTTAAAACAAAATTCATAAAAACAAATCTCAGATGGATTGTCAGCCGGTGTCGTTAGAAATATCCATCCTCTTGTGGCCAGAAATAAGCAGTGTTTACGTGACATTAGGGAGGGGGGATATGTATGTGTAAAAGCGGTTGTTTGGAACAGGGATCCGGAGCGGAGCGTGGAGCGGTGCGTGGAGCGGAGCGGAGCAAGCCCTTTTTTTGCCGGAGCGGGAGCGGCATTTCTTAAATCCGGAGCGGAGCGGGAGCGGAGCGGTTTCCAAATGAAAAACCGCTCCGCTCCGAATAAAATATTACTTGAATGAAATGTGTAACTTTGAAATTACACTGTGTAGGTAATTTCAAATATAGATAGTACTTAGCGTAGTGTGAGTAAACGTTTAAAATGTACGATATGTATTTTTGTACGTACGTACATTGGGGAAAACACAACGTGTTTTTTTAGTAATTGTTTTCAAAAACGGCAAATGTCAAAATATATCTCTAGTATGTGTTGTAAAAGTAACAACAGTACTTTCGATCAATTTCATCCCGTATTACTACAAAGATGTTTGTAATGAACGTCAAATAAATGCAATTAAACGATCTTATTTATATTTAATGTTTTAGTTTTCTACACTGAAAAAAATATTGTCGTGAAGTCAAAGATTTCATGTCCTTAGAATAAGAATGCAAATTTTGCTTAACATGGAAGACGCATTTCTCTAAAATAAAGTTTTTTTCCTCGTCCAAAATTCAATAAACTTTTGAATGAAGTTGTAATGTCCTTATAATTAAGTGATTTTACTTAAAAATGTGTATCATAACATGAAAGATAAAATTTTTGAGGTAAGGTCAACGTGACTTTAATAATTAAGAAAATTTCTTTTTTTTCAGTGTAAGGACATTCATATTTGCTTTACTATTGTACTATATCCTAGCATTCTCTTATTTCTGATATTAGTTCTCGAAAATTTAATGAAAATTATGGATAGTTTCAATATGAAAAATAATGACTTGATTTGTATTATTGCTTGTTATCTACTTTTTTTGAGAACGAACATTTCTTAAAAACGCTGTTCGAATATGTATTTTTACAATAAAGGGAAAAAAAGCGAAATTAGGTAACACTAGATCTGAGTAAGAATATTCGTAGGTATACCACGGACTGATTTCGATGGAGGTTGTTGCAAACATAAACATACACACACACACACACATTACAAATATAACAAAACCTCTTCTCTACGTCTGTTGCAAAACAAAAAAAAAAACTTTCGGAGAGTAGTTACTTCTACTCTGAGTATAGACTTTCAATTCCAATCAGCATTGCCGTTTTGGTCCGAGCGGACCAAAATTGGTTCAAAAGATTTCTAATTTTTAAATTTGGTCCGATGGTCGGACCAAACAGAATTTGGTCCATTTTGGTCCATTTTCATAAATTTGGTTTCTATCACATATTAAATAGTAGATGGTGCACCGCAAAGAATATTGTCGGGAGGCCAAATATTTCACATGCTTAAAATACGAATACGAATTTTGCTTAGAATAGAAGACGTATTTCTCTGAAAAAAAGTTTTTCCTTGTTTAAAAGTCTCTAAACTTTTCAATGAAGTCTGTGTGTCCTTATAGCTAAGTGATTCGACATAAAAATGTGTATCCTAACATGAATGAAAATTTCGTTTTAATGAAGTCAAAATGGATTTAATATTTCTGAAAAAATCTTCAAAATTAATAAAATGATTCAACACATTGTTTTAAAGTCATTATACCCTAAACCACATAGTGGTTAGGGTATAATAAGTTTGATCTGCCAAAAAATGTGCCTACCAGAAATATTGATTTTAGGCCCCATAAAATATATACCGATCGACTCAGAATCACCTCCTGAGTCGATCTAGCGCTTGGTGTCCGTCCGTCCATCCGTCCGTCTATCCATGTATTTGTTGTTCACAGGATTCCGGTCGCAATTATTAACTGATTTTGATGAAGTTTGGTACAGGGAGTTTTTTTGGGCACAAGGACGAACGCTATTGAATTTGGAAGAAATCGGATCAAATTTAGATATAGCTCCCATATATATGTATTGCCCGATTTCGACAAATGGGGTCACGTTGCACTTTGTTACTAACCGATCGTCGTCAAATTTAGCACAAAATAATCTTCTGTATCACCCTTTAAGTCTGAAAATTTCATCGAAATCGGTTCAGATTTAGATATAGGTCCCATATATATGTATCGCCCGATTTTGCCAAATTAAGGTGAGTATTAAGTTCGAGTTTAGCCGCTAAAATCGCTAAAGTGAAAACTAAATCAGTAAGAAAAATGCATGAAATTATACATATTTGTTGCAAATTTTATTATAACTTGATGGGGAAAAGCCCAAAGCAAATTTTCACAAAGTTTGTATTCCTTAAAATGGATTATTAAAGAAAAGTAATCGTGAAAAAATTACGTTTTTAGCGGCTAAACTCGATCTTAATACCCACCTTTAGGTCATAAAACCCTTATTTATCAACCGATCTTACTCAAAGTTGGCTAAATGTAATCTTCTATAGCACTAACTATATGTGCAAAAAATCATCGAAATCGGTTCAGATTTAGCTATAGCTCCCATATATGTACCGCCCGATTTTTCTAAATAAAATAAAACTCAATTGAACAAATAATACAATGTTTGTACTATAATTTTCTCGGAGAGGAGCGGAGCGGAGCGTGGAGCGGAGCGGAGCGATTTTTTTTTTTCTCGGAGCGGAGCGGTTTTTTTTTCTCCGGAGCGGGAGCGGAGCGGAGCGAAAAAAATGGACCGCTCCGGATCCCTGGTTTGGAACGTAAGCTAAAAGTTGAATTTTATAAACAAAATTGTTGACCTAAGTTTGCTACAATCAAAATACGGTAAACAGTTTTGGTTCATTTAGAAAATTTAATTAATTGTTGTTGTTTCTGATTTCAGCTTAAATCCATGCATTGACTAAACTACAAGTGTAGCTTAAACAACAGAGGAAAAAAGCATCCTCTACTTGCAGCAAAACTATCAACCAATTAACAGAATAAATTCAGGCAGTTCATTAAACCCAACAATGAACCACACTTGAACCTTCCGAAAAAAGGTTTTACATGATAGCCAGCTTATGCCGAAATAAATTCGTGCAAAACATATCTCTTTTCCCTTGACACTTTGTCAAATCATCGATTTGAGTGTAGTTGGCTGGGTTTATTTTGAGCGCGCTTCCTCTTTATACCCTTCACCACTACTGTGGTACAGGGTATAATAAGTTTGTGCATTTGTATGTAACGCCAAGAAATAGTGGTCATAAACCCATCTTTTAGTATGCCGATCGGCTTAGATTTAAATTCTGAGTCGATTTAGCGATGTCCGTCTGTCTGTCTGTCCGTCCGTCTGTCTGTATATGTAATTTTGTGCACAAAGTACAGCTCGCAATTTAAGTCTGATCGTCCTCAAATTTGGCATAGGGCCGTTTCTTGGGACAGAGACAAGCTATTGGTTTTGGGAAAAAAATAGGTTCATATTTAGATATAGCTACCATATATATTTGTCCCCGATGTGGTCATAGTTAGCGTGTTTATCAACCGATTTTCTTGAAATACCGTACATCCAGATATTTTATGAATCTCGAAAATCTTGCAAAATATCAGCCAAATCGGTTCAGATATAGATATATCTGTCGTCCGAATTAGACTCATATGACCACAGAGGCCAAAGTTCACTACCGATCTTCGAGAAATTTTGCACATAGGATAGAATTGACATCCTACCAATGCTTGTTAATTTGATTGAAATCGGTTCAAATTTAGATATAGCTCCCATATATATCTTTCGTCCGATATGGCCACAAAAGCCAGAGTTTTGCCGTGATTTGCTTCAAATTTTGCACAAGGGGTACGTTTAATAGTATCGTGTGTCAAATTTTGTTAAAATCGGTTCAGATTTAGATATAGTTCACATATATATCTTTCGCCCGATTTGGACTTATATGGTCTCAAAAGCCAGAGTTTTGCCCTGACTTACTTCAAATTTTGTACAAGCGGTACTTTTAACGATACTATTGTATGTGCCAAATATGGTCAAAATCGATTCAGATTTAGATATAGCTCCCATATATATCTTTCGTCCGATTTGAACTTATATGGCCTCGAAATCCAGGGTTTTGCCGTGATTTGCTTCAAACTTCGCACATGTCAAATTTAGTCAAAATTGGTTCAGATTATATATAGCTCCCATATATATGTACACCAGAGTTGGGGAAATATGGTAGACTGTTTCATATTTTAGACCCATTTTCATTGGGATTTTCCTCCCATTGGCTGGATAGTTTCCACAGAGAATACAAATATGGCCAAAATTCTCACACTTTACACAAAATTCTGTGATGATTTCCCCATATCTTAGCCATATCCTACACACTGCAATGCCAAAATTTCCACAGAACGGATGAGTTTTAAATAAGGCTCCAAGTCGCCCGACTAGACCAAATAATATATCACAACCCACACTTGACCACATATATTGGCGAGATCTAATCAATATCCTTGTAAAATCGCCACTGCGGAGTAGCAAAATTGTAAATATTACACTAATTGTCCTATATCTCGAATACATATGTATCGCCTGAAAAAACCTAAATCTCTTTTGTACAATTTCATTAAAATTTCTCTAGCTTCATATTTCCCATATTTTTTACTAACATTGTGTTTTAATCCCAGGGCGTTAGCCGATTTAAATTTTAATTCTAGAGTTCTTGTAGAAGCACAAAAAATTGTTTCCATTAAAGTATTTGTATATGCACTGTTAGAAAAATATGTTTTTCATATGTTTCGATATAAACAAAATGTGTTTCGGGCACAATTTTTAAACACAATATATTTAAGTGCAAACATGTAATGTTCTCAAACTAATACTAAATGTTTGGAACACATATGTTAATATGTTAGAATATATTATGTTTGGGGCATGCATGTTTCATAAAAATTATATGTGTGAATGTAAACATATATAAATTTACAAATTTCGATTAAACATATATATGTTGTGATATTTTATTCAGAGAGCGAAAGAGAGAGAGAGAGAGAGTATAGAGAAAGAAATAGAGATAAAAACCGGGAGGGTTGACGAAAGATATCAAATTAACACAGCGAGAGAATCGAAAGAGAGCAATTTCTGTGAAACCGCTTATATGTTGTTTCGGAAACTGCTTTATGATAAGGCCAAAAATTTTATACGCTTAAGTCTAAATATTATTTAATTTAAGTCTAAATATTATTTAATTTGTGTATATTATAAAATTATTTATGTATGTTTATACTCGACCCCACGTTCTTCCTTTGTTAGAGTTTTTGAATTCCTTCCAAAATATCATACTTTTATACCAAAACCAGTTTTTTATTACAAAATTGTTATTTTTGCAATAAAAAAATAATATTTTATCCAAAAGCTCAGTCCATTTCGTTTATATCAAGCACTGTTTCTGACTGCAAATCTTTAATAACCCACATTTCGAAGTTTCATTATAAAAATTTAATATAGTATAAATATAAATGCGTAAATTAAAAAAAAACAATTGGTGTTTGGTCGGAGCAGGGATTGAACCCACGACCCTTTGCATGTACGGCAGACATGCTAACCACTGCTCCACGTTGCCAACACATGTATGTTTCTGTTAAATAATGTTATGTTTGCATGGGCTCGTGGGCGCTGCAAACTATGCTATATAAATGTAACTTATAACGATAATTGTCTTCTGGTGACTATAACAGCTACGTAGCTCAGTGGTAGTGCGTTGGCTTACAAACTGTATGGTCCTCGGTTCGATTCTCCGTCCAGGCGAAAGGTAAAATTTAAAAAAATTATAAAATTGAATAATTTCTTCAACATTATTTGTATTACAGAAAAAGGTGCTAAGAACTAAAAAATTTCGTGGAAGTGAAAATTATGTTAGGGAATGAGCACAATCTTCTTTGGGGAAAATTCTTCCACGCATTTAATATTTTTGGCTCAAAATGCTTCCAAAAATAGAATATGTTCACATAAAACAAACATATTAATGTTTCGGCAGTATCCAATAATATATGTGCTTCCTGCAAAATATGTTTGGAGCATATGTTAGAGAGGCGATTTTTGTTGAGGGTGTGGAAATGCAAACCTTTATATAGCTCCCAGCAAATTTGAAATAGTTGAGATGGTAACACAAATGTTTGTCTACATAGTGGTGAAGGGTATAATATAGTCGGCTCCGCCCGAATTTGGACTTTACTTACTTGTTTTTTCATTCGTTTTGTTTTGCTATTGTTGGTTCTTTTCCTCTGTTGGTTAAGCCAAAAATTATAGATTTGAGAAAGATAGGAAATTGGCTTGCGTCATACCAAATGTTGCATTTACCAGATCAGTTTAATACATGTTTGTAATCTTTTATTTGTTTTTCGTTTTTATTTTTGAAATGAAAAATGTAATTTTCTTAATGAAACAATGTTAAATTTTAGGCAACAACAAAAAAAAATTACATTTTCCCCTTTATGGAAATTTATTTCGTGCTCTTAATTTCTTTTTATTTGCATTTTAATGCTATGTCAATACTTGTCGTAAACGCGTTTGGTTCGAGTATTAAACTAATGTGGTAAATGGTTTGATGTGCTCAGTAGCCAATTTCCCATCTTCTGTAACAGGTTGGCTGATAAGTCCCCGGTCTGACACATAGATGGCGTCGCTAGTATTAAATGCATATTATTTTTTATAGTACCAACCTTCAAATGATTCGTGTCAAAATTTGACGTCTGTAAGTCAATTAGTTTGTGAGATAGAGCGTCTTTTGTGAAGCAACTTTTGTTATTGTGAAAAAAAATGGAAAAAAGGAATTTCGTGTTTTGATCAAATACTGCTTTCTGAAGGGAAAAAATACGGTGCAAGCAAAAACTTGGCTTGATAATGTGTTTTCGGACTCTGCCCCAGGGAAATCAACAATAATTGATTGGTATGCAAAATTCAAGCGTGGTGAAATGAACACGGTGAACGCAGTGGACGCCCGAAAGGGGTGGTTACCGACGAAAACATCAAAAAAATCCACAAAATGATTTTGAATGACCGTAAAATGAAGTTGATCGAGATAGCAGATGCCTTAAAGATATCAAAGGAACGTGTTGGTCATATCATTCATCAATATTTGGATATGTGGAAGCTCTGTGCAAAATGGGTGCCGCTCGAGATCACATTTGACCAAAAACAACAACGTGTTGATGATTCTGAGCGGTGTTTGCAGCTCGTAATACACGTTTATCAAAGTTCGACATAGCTAAAAACAAATTAAGAAATCGTATGTTCAACCGCTTCAACCGCTGCACTGTTAGAAAAATATGTTTTTCATATGTTCCGATGTAAACAAAATGTGTTTCGGGCACAATTTTTAAACACAATATATTTAAGTGCAAACATGTAATGTTCCTAAACGAACACTTAATGTTTGGGACACATATGTTAATATGTTTGAACATATTATGTTTGGGGCATGAATGTTTCATAAAAATAATATGTGTGAATGTAAACATATATACATTTACAAATTTCGAGTAAACATATATATGTTGTAACATTTTATTTAGAGAGCAACAGAGAGAGGGTATAGAGAAAGAAATAGAAATGGAAACCGGGAGGGTTGAACGACAGAAATCAACATAACACATCGAGATAATCAAAAGAGAGCAATTTCTGTGAAACCGCTTGTATGCGGAAAACAGTTTTATGATAAGGCCAAAAATTTGATATGTCTAAGTCTAAATATTATTTAATTTGAATATTAGAATGACTATTCGCAGTAAAGAGAAAGTTGTAAATGCATTTAAAATAGTGTTAAATGCTAGTAAAAAATTGTTCACTCCTAAATAAATTTATGTGTATTTTATAAAATTATTTATTTATTTATTTATGTTTATGCTCCACTCCACGTTCTTCTTTCGTTAGAGTTTTTGAATTCCTTCCAAAATTTCAAACTTTTATATAAAACAGTTTTTTGTTATAAAATTGTTATTTATGCAATAAAAAATAATATTTTATCCAAAAGCTCAGTCCATTTCGTTTATATCAAGCACTGTTTCTGACTGTAAATCTTTAATAACCCACATTTCGAAGTTTCATTATAAAAATTTAATATAGTATAAATATAAATGTGTAAATTTAAAAAAAAAAATGGTTCGGTCGGAGCAGGGATTGAACCCACGACCCTGTGCATGCAAGTCAGACATGCTAACCACTGCTCCACGTGGCCAACAAATGTATGTTTCTTTTAAATAATGTTATGTTTGCATGGTCTCGTGGGCGCTGCAAACTATGCTATATAAATGTAACTTATAACGATAATTGTCTACTGGTGACCGTTACACCCACGTAGCCCAGTGGTAGTGTGTTGGCTTACAAATTGCATGGTTCCCGGTTCGATTCTCCGTCAAGGCGAAAGGTAAAATTTTGAAAAATTATAAAATTGAATAATTTCTTCAACATTATTTGTATTACAGAAAGAGGTGCCAAGAACTAAAAAATTTCGTGGAAGTGAAAATTATGTGAGGGAATGACCACAATCTTCTTGGGGAGAAAAGTCCTCCAAGCATATAATATTTTTGGGCTCAAAATGCTTCCAAACATATAATATGTTTACATAAAACAAACATATTAATGTTTCGGTAGTATCCAATAATATATGTGCTTCCTGCAAAATATGTTTGGAACATATGTTAGAGAAGCGATTTTTTTTGAGGGTGTGGAGGCAGTATTCTATTACGGTTGTTATAATTTTACACCTACAAGTGAAACGATTAAACTATTTATTTATTTGTAAACTGCAACTGCAGAAGATTTATACATTTTTGACTCTTTTGCCCAATAATAAATGAAATTTATTTTTTTATGCATCCACTTTAAAAACCGATTTATTTTTAAGTACTTTGATTTAAAGCATTTATACATTGAATTATTTTGTATTGCCTGGCTTTTAAATTGATATACATATTGTATTATTATATTTTTTGCTGGTTGAAGTCTTAAAGTGTATCATTTTTCACAAAATTTGGAAAGCCATTTTGTACCTATTCGGTTGGGGGTTTTTGAAAAAATTCTAGACCAATTTGGGTTGTTTTTCTTATGATTTGGGGATAAGGTTCAAAAATAACCTGGGGGGTTACTCTGTATTGCGATGCGTAAGAAAAATTGTCGCGAATCGAGTAATTGGTACTCAGTAATTCGTTTTCGTATCTACCTTGCGCATCTAGTTTTCGCAAATCTGGCATCACCGCACTCTATAATGCGAAAGCGTATGTCAAACTCGTTCGTTGATCGCAAAAATCGTGCGCAAACAAAATAGCAATCGCAAAGTAACAAATATGTAAGTAAGCACAATTAAATTTTTATATTTGTATCTAAATTGTTTATTGTTTTAGGGAAAAACCAAAAAAGTTACAGACACAGCAACGTCAGTTCCAAACTTTGGTAGACTTTATGGTCTCTTCCGCAGTTACCTCAAATTGTATGTGCTTGGGACAAAGTATTCGTTCAATCACCTCGCAAACTTCTTTTAAGCAGCGCGACATAGATTGCTCTGATAGTCCTAAAAGATGGTCTTGGCCGATTTGTAGATAACCACCTTGTCCAAGCAATTTCAAAGCAGCGGCCACTTTTATTGGAGTTGGAATGGCTGTGGATTTATTTGGAACGACGAGGTCGTCTTTAATAGCGTTTAATACATACATAAACGCATCTTTATTAAGACGAAATCTATAAAAATGAAATATTCGAAAACGTTTGTCACATAATTTGAGTTTCCATTTTCTTACCCGTGGTCACTTAGGGAGAGTATATTTGACCGATCTCGCAAAATTCTTCTTGTAATTCGTTCATGTTAATTTTCTTCAAACCATAACGCTATCGAATCCATAATTATTACTTTTTTGTTATAAACGATTAGCAAGTTTTAAAAGAACACGCACCGAACGGAAGATTGTTTAAAATGTTTTTATTTACAATTTTTTGACATTTCTTTTTATCATTTTCGTTATTGTTTACATTGTGCAGCCAGCGTTGTCATATTTTCGCTTTATTTTGCTAAAGCGTTACCATATTTTCAGTTTACTTTGCGAAAGCGTTTGCGCAAGTGATACAGAGTACCGAATTGTACTCTTAACGCATTTAACTATCGCATCGCATTTGCTTTCGTATCGCAATACAGAGTAACCCCCCTGTTTTCGAGTTAAGGAACACAGAGTCCAAGGATTTTATTGCAGGTTGACTGTCTGAGTATATATTAATGCCAACATTTGATGGAACATTACTTCTCAGTCAATTCGCCACCTATCTTCTTGCTAATATTTCAACCTGAAAAACACTACAGTGATTAGGTAATCTTTTCGCTATTCGAAGTTCCAGATCTTTAGAATATACTCCGAAACCCACTTGTCCAACCAATTTGGAGCCATCACTTTATCACTGAACTTTATCTAAACTTGTCGGCTGCTGAAGTGCCGGCCACCAGACTACAACACCATATTGCATTATAGGTCTAACCACAGCCTGGTACAGCCAATGCACTCCTATTGCTTTTTTGCACGAGTACAAAGCTACCGTGGCGTTTCTCGCCCTTCCTTCAATATTAAGCTAAATGTTTGTATCAGTCATCAATATTTGGATATGCGGATATGCAGCTCTGTGCAAAATGGGTGCTGCGCGAGCTTTCAATTGGACCAAAAACAACAACGTGTTGATGATTCTGAACGGTGCACAGTGGGGCAAAATCGCACAAAATGGAAATTAATTAAATACTTATCCGATTTTAAAAATTCTTTCACTATTATAATGCTACGTTATCACTGAGTGACATAGGCTACACATCCATTGGAAAAGTGGGCGGTGCCACTCCCACTATTAAAAATAGCTCTAGCGGCCATAGTAACGGACCGACAGTCATGAAACTCTCCCAATGTTGTACTGTTAATCTGGTAATAATCCTTGGCTATACATGTCCTGCTAATAGACCGTGGCTATACTTGGTTATGATTGGGCGTGGCATCATTCAAACTTGGAACGGATATATCTCATGAACTATCAGGGGTATGAATATGAGATTTGGTATATATGTTGATCGTACAGTATGCGTTACATTCAAGGTGAAATAGGGCGGTGCCACGCCCCCTTTTAAAAATTTTCTGGCTCAGTCGAATTTTTTGTTTTTTGGAAAAAATTAATACAATTTTCACGTAGTAATTAATTTATTTGTATTATAATAACGTTGACGAAAGGGGTATTGTTGTATCATATGTGTAACTAAATTCGGGACCCAAAGCAGATATTTAATTTGTTATAAAAATAGCTTGTTCCTTCATATCTACAAAGTAGGAAAAAAGGTTTATACATATGTTTTTATATTTATATCGTTTTATATTATAAGGCATGTGTTTCTGATCTGCTATTTTAAAATATATGCCCAAAGTAATCAAACTCGAATGCATTGTCCTCCATATAATCATCGTCGTCATCTGTTTCATGATTTGTGCCTTCTGGTGCCACGTTCGTCAAAACTGAAGGCGAAACTAGTAGATCTATCACTGATTTTGGAAGTTGGTGAATTTTTTCCTTTTTTGGCAATTTTGATTTACCAGATAGGATTGGATCTTAACTAAGTAGGAACCTATTTAATATGTATCGATGGCAATCCTCTCGACTACATTTGCGAGAAACATGTTCTCTGTAGTTCTTAAAATCTATGTTTCGGACAACCCAGGAACCCAATTACAAGTTTTACATCATGCGAAAACGTCAGACGTGTTGACGTTTTCGCATTTCAATACACAACACATAACGCACAATAACAAATACTCGTATCATTGTAACACACAGTTGCTAACGATATTTAAAAACAACAGTTATAACAAAGAAAACGAAGAAAACTTAGTATGAAAGCCTAGGAATTGTAGTTTATTAAAACATTAATATTCTAACGCCAAGTGGCCCCATTAATGTTTAAATATCCAAGAATATTTTGAAAATAGCCAAAATTTAGACACATTTTAAAATATTTTTTCAAAATATTTATACACATTTTTTGTTTACACAATTTTTGTAGAACAACGCTAAAATACCAGAGGTTGAAGATTCCATAGTAAAAATATTACTTTTGGTTTGCGAAATACTATATATTAGGCTCCGATATATACCGAATTTCAAAAAAAAACACTACTTTGCGTGAATAGCTCAAAATTTTTTTAACTTTAACATAATGCAGCTTGACAAGTAAACAACATATGACAGTGAAATTTTCCGTAGTGATGTAGAATTTTATATACTTTAATCGGATCCTAAGTATTTTTCAAAAAACAAAAATTTAATTTTTCAATTAATCTCCATTTTTTGCGATTTTGCCCCTCTGTGCGGTGTTTGCAGCTGTTAACTCGTAATACACCCGAGTTTTTCCGTCGATATGTGACAATGGATGAAACATGGCTCCATCACTACACTCCTGAGTCCAATCGACAGTCGGCTGAGTGGACAGCGACCGGTGAACCGTCTCCGAAGCGTGGAAAGACTCAAAAGTCCGCTGGGAAAGTAATGGCCTCGGTTTTTGGGATGCGCATGGAATAATTTTTATCGATTATCTTGAGAAGGGAAAAACCATCAACAGTGCCTATGATATGGCGTTATTGGAGCGTTTGAGGGCCGAAATCGCGGCAAAACAGCCCCATATGAAGAAGAAAAAAGTGTTGTTCCACCAAGACAACGCACCGTGCCACAAGTCATTGAGAACGATGGCAAAAATTCATGAATTGGGCTTCGAATTGCTTCCCCAACCACCGTATTCTCCAGATCTGGCCCCCAGCGACTTTTTCTTGTTCTCAGACCTCAAAACGATGCTCGCAGGCAAAAAATTTGGCTGCAATGAAGAGGTGATCGCCGAAACTGAGGCATATTTTGAGGCAAAACCGAAGGAGTACTACCAAAATGGTCTCAAAAAATTGGAAGGTCGTTATAATCGTTGTATCGCTCTTGAAGGGAACTATGTTGTATAATAAAAACGAATTTTGACAAAAACAAAATGTGTTTTTCTTTGTTAGACCGGGGACTTATCAACCAACCTGTTAATCTATAACTTTTGGGTTAAGCTACCCTTGTAGTTTAGTCAATGCATGGTTTTAAGCTGAAATCAGAAACAACAACAATGATTAAAGGAAAAACCCAACAATAACAAAACAAAACGAATGAATAAAAGAGGAATTCGTTTCTCAACCGTCGAACTGAACGGACGTGTTTTTTTAATAGCGGATTATTTCATAGTAATAGATACCTATTACGAATTTCACGTGTGGTGGAAAAATTAAACCACCATGGAACGAAATTCAAAGTCATCCACTGGGTTGCTAACTTCAGGGCCCAGTGGACGGGTATCGACTGAAGTTATATATTTGGGCAGTGACCAAGAGTCAGGTCCAATAAATCGACCTGTAGACGGATCGACAGGTGGCGACACTTTGGAAAGTCGAACCATTTCTAAGGTAACGACATTAAAAGGAGGTAATCCCTCACGAAAGAGATTCAAAGAACGCAGAAATGCTTTGTTTATCCTAAAGAAATTAGGATCTGTAGACCCAAGCACGTTGTCGGCTAAGCAAAGCGATTCCTTAAAATGGGCTCAAAAATGGGGGGAAATTGAGAACTCGATGCCTGGTGTCTACTCAGAAGTGGGAAAAAAGTTCCCCGGACCAAGTCCTCGACGGCAAGATGCTGGATGGTATCAAGGACTATATAAGTTAATAGCATTTACGGACCAGAGGTCTATGGATTGCTTTAAAACTGCTTTGATGCTAATTGGTGAAGTTTGGGAAGGAGCCGCTTTGGAGTTAGTCGAAAGAAAAGACATACCGGCTAAACCTAGAGCACATGCATGGATACCTGCAAATCCTCCTGAACCTGAGTCAATACTAAACAGACTAAAGGAATGTATCCCAGATCTTCCAACCGCCGATTGGAAGGTTGGTCGTTTGGATGAGGTAGATGGACCAAGACGACATGCGGTGTTTATATTGAACATTGAGTCGCTTCCACATCTAGCCCAGACCCAAGGACGTGTAAGTTATGGCTTTCATGATATCCATATGAAGGTATGCAAAAGCGATCAGCCAAAGGATTCCGAAACGAACACGCCTCAGGTAGAGTCAGAAGAAGAAAAATCTTGCGAAGGAAAAGGAGATATAAAAACTGCAGACATTGACGAACATCATATGCGGGAAGTTTCTACAGGATCAAACCTCACCAAAGCTGAACCGCGGGTTGTTGCGAGAGTCACCGAGATCTGTGAAGAGGAAGCCCTTGATGATTCAATTGAAGCGGCTGATGTGACGGTGGTTGAAAATTTGGATGGTTCTACGGTTCCTCCAGATAAATCTTCACCATTGTAAGGCTGCTTGTGCTGCCTTAAAAGCTCTCCTGATGAAAGTAGACATAGATATAGTTCTTAGTCAAGAACCATACATATATAAGAACACGATCTGTGAATTAAGCACTCCGGGTTTCAAACTTTTGCATAATACTGGTAAAGATATAAATCGAGCATGTATAATTGCTAAAAACGAACTAAACTTGTTTCTGATTCCTTCATTGAGCAATGTAGACACTGTCGTAGCCAGTCTAGAGATATCCAAATGCCAGTACTGGGTATCTTCGGTCTACATGGGACATGATAGGGAGATGCCTCACTGAAGCCAAGGGGGATGCCTTGGGAAGCCAAGGGGGAAAACCGACCACCATGGTGATCTACGAAGTTAAGTAATATGAGGAAATCCTGCAGGCAGCTCTTTAACAAAGCAAAATCCACCAGAGCTCCTGAGGATTGGGACGCTTACAAGACGAATCTGAGAGGATACAAGCGAGAACTGAGAAAGGCTCAGCATAACTCTTGCAGTGATTACTGCAGCAGTATTGAGAATACGTCCAGAGCTTCCAGACTACGGAAGGTACTAGCTTCCACTAACTCCGCTCCAGGTTTCATTAAAACATCGGAGGGTAATTGGACAACGTCCAGTGGGAAGACGCTGGAGGTACTATTGGACACACATTTTCCTGGAAATCAGACGGTTGAACCATGTTCTGACGGTGCCCCAGTGGCTCAGCGGTCATTTCCTATCGAGGAAATTGTATCGGCTTTGGGCCATTCCAGTCCCCCGGACCTGATGGAATTACTCCGGCGGAGTTACAAGCAGTGACTGAAAGAACTATCCCCTGGTTGACGGTGATATATAAAGGATGTATACACTTAGCATATATTCCAGAGAAGTGGAGGGAAACAAAAGTCGTTTTCATACCGAAAGCGGAAAAAGCCTCTCACTCGAGTGCGAAGGATTTCCGACCAATCAGCTTATCCTCATTCCGACTTAAGACTCTGGAGAGGATGATAGACATTTATCTTAGAACTATCGTCGATTCAAGTTTGCTCTCGAAACGACAGCATGCATACTCGGAGGGCAAGTGTACTGAGACCGCTTTGCATGAACTAGTCAGCTTTATTGAAAGCTCACTATCTGTCAATGAATACACAATCTTGGCGTTTCTAGACATCGAGGGGGCATTCAATAACGTCCATCCGAGCTCGATATTACATGGACTGGCAACTCTGAATGTTGATCTAGGTATACTTAGGCTGCTAGACGAACAGCTAATGAGGAGACGTATTTCGGCCACACTAGGGCAAGTAAACATACAAAGGTATGTGAACAGAGGCACTCCCCAAGGAGGAGTTCTATCACCTCTTACTTGGAATGTTGCTATAAACAACCTTCTGGTTTCCCTAGAAAAAGAAAGGATAGAAGTGGAAAATTCCTACAGAGAGCAATCCGTATGGCTGAGAAATGGGCGAAAGACAATGGTCTTGGAGTAAATCCTGCAAAGACAGAATTAGTCATGTACTGCAAAGATCGCAAAACTCCCACGGTTAAGCCCACATCCTTAGGGTATCGAAATTCTCTTTGGTGAGTGTGCAAAATACCTTGGCGTTATTCTGGACAGGAAGCTGAACTTTAAGCTTAATATTAAAGAAAGAGCGCGAAAAGCCCCGATAGCTTTATACTCGTGCAAAAAGGCAATAGGAAAAAAAGTTTAGTCCCCAACCGAAAATTGTGTATTGGCTATATACGGCAGTGGTTAGACCTATAGTGCTATATAGTGTTGTAGTCTGGTGGCCGGCACAACAATCGACAGGTTTAGATAAAGTTCAGCGTATGGCGTGCTTGTGTATCTCAGGCGCATTCAGTAAAACAGGAACAGATTCCCTTAATGTCATGCTGCATCTATTGCCTTTAGACATTTTGGCCAAACAGTCAGCTGCAACAACGGCTGTGCGGTTGCGCGAGCTATCGCTGTGGTCGGAAAAAATGTACGGTCACAGTTCGGTCCTCAAAATAATGCCAGATGTGCCAAACGTAGTGGATTACACTCTGGCGAAACCACTTTTCGACAAAAAGTTTGAAACTCTAATTCCCAAAAGTGAGGCGCGGTGTACACAGACCCCGGGGAATAATGGCTCCAAATTGGATGGACAAGTGGGGTTCGGAGTATATTCTAAAGATCTGGAAATTCGAATAGCGAAAAGATTACCTAATCACTGTAGTGTTTTTCAGGCTGAAATATTAGCAATAAGAGAGGTGGCGAATTAGCTGAGAAGTAATGTTCCAAAAAATGTTGGCATTAATATATACTCAGTCAACCTGCAATAAAATCTTTGGACCTTAACTCGAAAAGGGCCATTGACTGTCGCAAATCTCTCAACGAGGTGGCTGAGCAGTACAATATTCACCTAATTTGGGTGCCTGGCCATAGGAACATACCGGGGAACTTCGAAGCAGATGAGTTAGCAAGGCTAGGAACTATCTTACATATTCCAGGGGAACTAGAATCTGTTGGTATGTCTTTGGCTACCTGCACGCTCTTACTGCGTGGGAAGGCTGTCATGATGGCAAATGTTCGATGGGAGAATTGCAAGGGTTGTAACGACACCAAGCAAATATGGCCTCATTTAAACTTGAACCGCACGCTAGATAGACGTCAGATATCACTTCTGATATCTGCTATAACGGGTCGCTGCCTGATAGGCGAATTTGCAAAAACTATTTGTGCGAAATATAATGAGCTGTCATGATGCGGAGGAAAATGAATCAATTAAACACCTCTTGTGTGTGTGCATTTTGTGTAAGGCATAAGCGAATTTTAGGTGCATATAACTGTAGATTACTGGCGGACCTGGAAAACGTTAACTTAAGCAGTCTGTTAATGTTTTTGGAACAATCTGGTTGGTTCAACAAAAGAAAATAATAGTGAAGGTTCAGTGGTTAAAACTAGAAGTGCCCATATGTAATAGGTACTTTTAGTTAAATGTGGTATCACAATGGACTGAATAGTCTAAGTGAGCCTGCAACTTAATCAGGCTGCCACTTTAACCTAACCTAACCTTCGCCGTGAGAACATCATTTTATGTATGTGTGGACATGTGCTTTGTTTATCATTTTGGCATTATGGGCACAATTTTTTTCTTGGTTCGTTAAAAGAAATCGGAACGTACGAGGAGTAAGTCAAAACATTCAGGCAAAGGAATTTAAAAAAAAAAAACGGTGTAAAATATACAAAAAAGGGATCTCTAAAAAATAACGAAAGGGCACTATACTCTTTTTAGAGTTGGGACAGTAAAGTGAAAAAAGGAGGAAACAGTGAAAAATTAAACAGTAAAATGTATAAAACCAAACTTTAGTTCCTCTTTATTAATAAGTAGTCCAAGGGGAGTTGGCCGATACCTTCAAATATAAAAGCGGACATTAAGATCGAGGTTTGCATCTAAAACAATTGAAAAAGTTTATTTCCTTTACAATGAATTTTTAAATAAAAGTAAAAGGCAAAACATGATCATTTTAGAGCGATAATGCCAACTTAAAACCGGCCTTAAAGGTAAAAATGAAATTAGGTACAAAACACGATAAGTTTCAAATGCATTTAAAATGGTGTTAAATGCTTGTAAAAACTGTTCACGCCTAAATAAATTTATGTGTATATTATAAAATTATTTATGTATGTTTGTACTCGACTCCACGTTCTTCTTTTGTTAGAGTTTTTTGAATTCCTTCCAAAATTTCAACCTTTTATACCAAAAACAGTTTTTTGTTACAAAATTGTTATTTTTGCAATAAAAAAACTAATATTTTATTCAAAAGCTCAGTCCATTTCGTTTATATCAAGCACTGTTTCTGACTGTAATTCGAAGTTTCATTATGAAAATTCAATATAGTGAAAATTAAAAAAAAAAACAAATTGGTGTTCGGTCGGAGCAGAGAGTGAACCCACGACCCTTTGCATGCAAGGCGGACATGCTAACCATTGCTCCACGTGCAAACAAATGTATGTTTCTGTTAAATAATGTTTTGTTTGCATCGGCTCGTGGTAGCTGCAGACTATGCTAACATATATAAATATAACGATAATTGTCTATTGATGACCATAACAGCTACGTAGCCCAGTGGATAGTGTGTTGGCTTACAAACTGTATGGTCCTCGGTTCGATTCTCCGTCCAGGCGAAAGGTAAAATTTAAAAAATTTATACAATTGAATAATTTCTTCAACATTATTTGTATTACAGAAAAAGGTGCCAAGAACTAAACAATTTCGTAGAAGTGAAAATTATGTGAGGGAATGAGCACAATCGTCTTTGGGGAAAATTCTTCCAAGCATATAATATTTTTGGGCTCAAAATGCTTCCACACATATAATATGTTTACATAAAACAAACATATTAATGTCTCGGCAGTATCCAATAATATATATGCTTCCTGCAAAAAAATGATTGGAACATATGTTGGAGAAGCGTTTTTTTTTTTTTTTTTTTTTTTTTTTTTTTTTTGAGGTTGTACTTACAATCGATTTTAAAGAAAAGGACCAACGCCAGGGTTGGTCTGTCGGAAATTGTGACTTTCTTGACATACATTTCCGACGGTATAATACGTATGTCGCAAAAGTCGTAAACCTCTTGTACACTGTTAGAAAAATATGTTTTTCATATGTTCCGATATAAACAAAATGTGTTTCGGGCACGATTTTAAACCACAATATATTTAAGTGCGAACATGTAATTTTCCTAAACTAACACTAAATGTTTGGGACATCTATGTTAATATGTTAGAATATATTATGTTTGGGGCATGAATGTTTCATAAAAATCATATGTGTGAATACAAACATATATAAATTTACAAATTTCAACTAAACATACATATGTTGTGATATTTTATTCAAAGCGACAGAGAGAGAGTATAGAGAGAAATAGAGATGGAAACCGGGAGAGTTGACGAAAGATATCAATATAACACAGCAAAAGAGTCAAAAGAGAACAATTTCTGTGAAACCGCTTGTATGTTGTTTCGGAAAACTGTTTTATGATAAGGCCAAAAATTTGATATGTTTAAGTCTAAATATTATTTAATTTGAATAAAGAGAATATACATTCTGAACCAAGAGAATAGACATTTGAAAAACAAACAGCTTATGTTTTCGCCTTGAGAGCAGCATTTTATGTATGTGTGGACATGTGAAATCAGGGGTCTTCATAAAAATAACGAAAGGGCACTATACTCTTTTTAGAGTTGGGACGGTAAAATGAAATAAGGAGGAAATAGTGAAAAATTACACAGTAAAATGTAAAAAAAACAAAGTTTAGTTTCTCTTTATTAAAAAGTAGTCTACGAGGAGTTGACGGACACCATCAAATATAAAAGCGGGCATTAAGTTCGACTTTTACAGCTAAAACAATTTAAAAAGTTTATTTTCTTTAAAATGAATTATTAAAGAAAAATAAAAGGAATTTTAGAGCGATGGTGTTAAATGCTAGTAAAAAACTGTTCACTCCTAAATAAATTTATGTTTATATTATAAAATTATGTATGTATGTTTATACTCGACTCCACGTTCTTCTTTTGTTAGTTTTTGAATTCCTTCCAAATTTTAAAGTTTTGTACAAAAACAGTTTTTTGTTACAAAATTTTTATTTTTGCAATAAAAAAATAATATTTTATCCTAAAATCAGTCAATTTCGTTTATATCAAGCACTGTTACTGACTATAAATCTTTAATAACGCACATTTCGATGTTTCATTTAAAAAAATTAATATAGTATAAATATAAATGTGTAAATTAAAAAAAAAAAATAAAAAAAAAACAAAAAAAAAATGTTCGGTCGGAGCAGGGATTGAACCCACGACCCTTTGCATGCAAGGCAGACATGCTAACCACTGCTCCACGTGGCAAACAAATGTATGTTTCTGTTAAATAATGTTATGTTTGCATGGGCTCGTGGGCGCTGCAAACTATGCTATATAAATGTAACTTAAAACGATAATTATCTACTGGTGACTATAACAGCTACGTAGCCCAGTGGATAGTGTGTTGGCTTACAAACTGTATGGTCCTCGGTTCGATTCTCCGTGCAGGCGAAAGGTAAAATTTAAAAAATTAATAAAAGTGAATAATTTCTTCAACATTATTTGTATTACAGAGAAAGGTGCCAATAACTAAAAAATTTCGTGGAAGTGAAAATTACGAGTATGTTAGGGAATGAGCACAATCGTGTTTGGGAAAAATTCTTCCAAGCATATAATATTTTTGGCTCAAAATGCTTCCAAACATATAATATGTTCACATAAAACAAACATATTAATGTTTCGGCAGTATGCAATAATATATGTGCTTCCTGCAAAATATGTTTGGAACATATGTTAAAGAAGCGATTTTTTTTGAGGGTGTAGAAAATCTCATTTCAAATAAAAGAAATTATGAACGTTTTTAAATTTAATTTTCTTTTGTTCCCCGATAAAAGGGATGCAAAATATGTATTTATTGAAAACCCAATTAGTTTTACATGACTGATTCACAACTTCAAAGTTAAATGTAGCAGAATTAACATTCTTACTACTGATATAGACCCAGGTCAACATTTATCTCCGATTTACTTGAAAATTTGCACAGAGAGAATAATTTACATTTCAGCAATGTTTGCCCAATTGGGTCAGATTTAGACAAAGTCCCATTAATAATATAAAAAGGCTTTCGATTTAAATATTTCCAATATTTCTTACTAGCAGTGTGACGCACACACCAGGGATTAGCCTATTTAAATTTTTACTCTTGAGATTTTGTCCAAATCGATTCAGATTTAAAAGTATGTATACGGGGACATAAAGTATAAGCAACCAACAAATCTGAAGGATTTGATACGGTATCGAACACGTAGATCTACAAAGTGGTCTAGGGTATAATATGTGTTTTTATAAATATATTTGCATAAGATTGTTGGTATCTGTTCATATTATGACGGGACCTCTGTGTAAGTTTATGTCATAATTTCATTTATTGCCAATAGTAGCCAATTGGTCTAAATTTATTTTAGACTTCTAAAAAAAACGTTTGTCGGTATGCAACAAGCGTCAAATGTGAAATTTAGAGCTAAAAATAAGATAATTTATATTGGTCCATTTTTTGAAAGTTATTAAAATGCGATATATGTTAGTTATATCACTCAGAATCGGAGTCGAGGCTGATGAAAAATTCTGGCGTCAGAGTCGAGCAAAATTAGCTCGACTCCACAGCCCTGGTCAGGGGAAGTCTGGCACAAACACTGAAGTACTGATTAATCAATACATGGTTTCCACACATGTGTCCCGTACATTGCAAAAAATCTGACTACTTGCTTTTTCGTTTATATACAGAAATAGGACGGTTATGCAGATGTAAAACGGACCGACTTAACAGACGTCGGGTAGGGGGTGTTCCCTTTCAACCAAGTTTTTATTTTCAATTGTTCTGTATTGTTGGACAATCTTCTACATTTCCTGTGAATTTCAAGCGATTTTTGTCAAAGGGAGGTATACTTCTCCTCAAAATACCGTCCATAAATCGGACATTTGTTAAAGTGTTGGCCACGGAGAACATGCATCTCCCAAACATATACCAGAAAATGAAGCGCCCTCTACGTTGCCTGTAAAATTCTTGTAAATTTATGTTTTTTACTTAAAAAAGTCTTGCAGAAGCCTGTGGAAAAATCATAAAATTATGTACCGAGATCCCATCCGATTTATTGACAATCCTCTACTTTCTATTTTCAAAAAATCGCTCCACCCCGACCAGATAAATTCATGTACGTAAATTCACGTACCCCACATTCATTTCACAAACTACCCAACTTCACTATTCCCCTTCCCCTACCAGACATCGAAAAATCATGTGCCCTGTAGAAGTTTAATCATCTTCTCCCAATTTCAAGTAAATCGGAGAAGGTTAGATTTTGCTCTATTTTTTTGTGAAGGGACGTCACTTTCTCTGCAAATTGGGAATCGTATGAAAAATTTCTTTTGCTTTAGCTCATATTGAAATCATCTGTAGGGTCGTTTAACTTTATGCCCATGTTTAGTTAAAAAAGGAATGTTTCATTGGGCATAATACCAAATAATTAGTTTGCAATAAAAATAAGTTAGATTTTGTGTTAGTTTAACTACGGATTTTTTGTCTGTGTAGATACTTCAAAACATAGAATGCCAATCAAATCTTTCGACTTGATGAAGTGTTTCCTTTAGTGTATACAAACTGGTATATTCAACTGTTTGTAAGGTAATGGCAAAAGTTAATTATGGTTTCAAACAACAGCGCGGTGCTATGGATTTATTGACATTTTTCTCTTGGCAGACATACTCGAGATGTTAATAACTATTTGCAGTCTGTCGGCATTCGGGCTTTTCCATATATAATGTGGGAATAATTGGTTGACTATTTTTTTATTGTCTCAATCAGGGGTGCCAGATTTTTCTTTGCAAACATCAATCTGCTAAATACCTCTTCGAAATTCATCGATTTATTTCAAAATTTAATCAAAGACTAACGCTCATTTTCATGATGCTCCGTTAGTGCTAACGTTAGTTAGCTAACGAACTTTAATCCACTCTATGGACATATCAGTCACCTTGCCTACACCCTCAAAAAAAATCGCTTCTCTAACATATGTTCCAAACATATTTTGCAGGAAGCACATATATTATTGGATACTACCGAAACATTAATATGTTTGTTTTATGTAAACATATTATATGTTTGGAAGCATTATGAGCCCAAAAATATTATATGCTTGGAGGACTTTTCTCCCCAAGAAGATTGTGGTCATTCCCTCACATAATTTTCACTTCCACGAAATTTTTTAGTTCTTGGCACCTCTTTCTGTAATACAAATAATGTTGAAGAAATTATTCAATTTTATAATTTTTCAAAATTTTACCTTTCGCCTTGACGGAGAATCGAACCGGGAACCATGCAATTTGTAAGCCAACACACTACCACTGGGCTACGTGGGTGTAACGGTCACCAGTAGACAATTATCGTTATAAGTTACATTTATATAGCATAGTTTGCAGCGCCCACGAGACCATGCAAACATAACATTATTTAAAAGAAACATACATTTGTTGGCCACGTGGAGCAGTGGTTAGCATGTCTGACTTGCATGCACAGGGTCGTGGGTTCAATCCCTGCTCCGACCGAACCATTTTTTTTTTTAAATTTACACATTTATATTTATACTATATTAAATTTTTATAATGAAACTTCGAAATGTGGGTTATTAAAGATTTACAGTCAGAAACAGTGCTTGATATAAACGAAATGGACTGAGCTTTTGGATAAAATATTATTTTTTATTGCATAAATAACAATTTTATAACAAAAAACTGTTTTATATAAAAGTTTGAAATTTTGGAAGGAATTCAAAAACTCTAACGAAAGAAGAACGTGGAGTGGAGCATAAACATAAATAAATAAATAAATAATTTTATAAAATACACATAAATTTATTTAGGAGTGAACAATTTTTTACTAGCATTTAACACTATTTTAAATGCATTTACAACTTTCTCTTTACTGCGAATAGTCATTCTAATATTCAAATTAAATAATATTTAGACTTAGACATATCAAATTTTTGGCCTTATCATAAAACTGTTTTCCGCATACAAGCGGTTTCACAGAAATTGCTCTCTTTTGATTATCTCGATGTGTTATGTTGATTTCTGTCGTTCAACCCTCCCGGTTTCCATTTCTATTTCTTTCTCTATACCCTCTCTCTGTTGCTCTCTAAATAAAATGTTACAACATATATATGTTTACTCGAAATTTGTAAATGTATATATGTTTACATTCACACATATTATTTTTATGAAACATTCATGCCCCAAACATAATATGTTCAAACATATTAACATATGTGTCCCAAACATTAAGTGTTCGTTTAGGAACATTACATGTTTGCACTTAAATATATTGTGTTTAAAAATTGTGCCCGAAACACATTTTGTTTACATCGGAACATATGAAAAACATATTTTTCTAACAGTGTATATATTCCTTATGTCAGTTAAGAACTTAACTGCTGAAATTTTTCAGTAACCGGAGAGAAGATATTGACACTTTATTTCCTGTTAAAGCCTACCGTGGTGCAATGGTTAGCATGCCCGCCTTGCATACACAATGTCGTGGGATCGATTCCTGCTACGACCGAACACCAAAAAGTTTTTCAGCGGTGGATTATCCCACCTCAGTAATGCTGGTGACATTTCTGAGGGTTTCAAAGCTTCTCTAAGTGGTTTCACTGCAATGTGGAACGCCGTTCGGACTCGGCTATAAAAAGGAGGTCCCTTATCATTGAGCTTAACATGGAATCGGGCAGCACTCAGTGATAAGAGAGAAGTTCACCAATGTGGTATCACAATGGACTGAATAGTCTAAGTGAGCCTGATACATCGGGCTGCCACATAACCTAACCTAACCTAACCTAAGCCTAACGGAGCTACATGAAAATGACCCAAAAATATTTGTGCTACCATGCCTACACATAAATCTCCACAATCAAAACAATTTAGTGACGATGAAATGAACAACATTTGAAACACGCTATGTTAAGGTCAACTTTCTTTGAGATAAGAACGATATGTACACTGTTAGAAAAATATTCTTTTCATATGTTCCGATATAAACAAAATGTGTGTTCGGGCATAATTTTTAAACTCAATATATTTAAGTGCAAACATGTAATGTTCCTAAACTAACACAAAATGTTTGGGACACATATGTTAATATGTTAGAATATATTATGTTTGGGGCATGACTGTTACATAAAAATATGTAAAAAAATATTTCGAGTAAACATATATATGTTGTGATATTTTATTCAGAGAGCGACAGAGAGAGAGAGAGTATAGAGAAAGAAATAGAGGTGGAAACCGGGAGGGTTGACGAAAGATATCGACATAACACAGCGAGAGAATCAAAAGAGAGCAATTTCTGTGAAACCGCTCGTATGTTGTTTCGAAAAACTGTTTTATGATAAGGACAAAAATTTGATATGCTTAAGTCTAAATATTATTTAATTTGAATATTAGCATGAGTATTCGTAGTAAAGAGAATATACATTCGGAATCAAGTGAATACCCATTTGAAAAAAACAGCATGTGTTTTCGCCTTGAGAGCAGCATTTTATGTATGTGTGGACATGTGTTTTGTTTATCATTTTGGCATTATGGGCACAAGTTTTTTCTTGGTTCGTTAAAAGAAATCGGAACGTACGAGGAGTAAATCAAAACATTCAGGCAAAGGAAATTAAAAAACCGTGTAAAATATACAAAAAAGGGATCTCCATAACAATAACGAAAGGGTACTATACTCTTTTTAGAGTTGGGACAGTAAAATGAAAAAAGGAGGAAACAGTGAAAAATTAAACAGTAAAATGTATAAAACCAAAGTTTAGTTCCTCTTTATTAATAAGTAGTCCAAGGGGAGTTGGCCGACACCTTCAAATATAAAAGCGGACATTAAGTTCGAGTTTTGCAGCTAAAACATTTGATAAAGTTTATTTTCTTTAAAATGAATTATTAAAGAAAAGCAAAAGGCAAAACAGGATCATTTTAGAGCGATAATTCCAACTTAATACCGGCCTTAAAGGTAAAAATGAAATTAAGTACAAAACACGATAAGTTTTAGATGCATTTAAAATGGTGTTAAATGCTAATAAAAAAAAAACTGTTCACGCCTAACTAAATGTACGTGTATATTATAAAATTATTATTTAATATTATTTATTTATTGTTTATTTTAATCATACAGTAAATGTATGATAAAAAAGAAAAGAGAAAAGTAGCATTGGCTGCTAAGGCCATCAGCTATAATTATAAAATTATTTATGTATATTTATACTCGACTTCAAGTTCTTCTTTTGTTAGAGTTTTTGAATACCTTCCAAAATTTCAAACTTTTATACCAAAAACAGTTTTTTGTTACAAAATTGTTATTTTTCCAATAAAAAAATAATATTTTATCCAAAAGCTCAGTCCATTTCGTTTATATCAAGCATACCAAAACAGTTTTTTTTACAAAATTGTTATTTTTCCAATAAAAAAAATAATATTTTATCCAAAAGCTCAGTCCATTTCGTTTATATCAAACACTGTTCTTTTCTGACTGTAAATCTTTAATAACCCACATTTCGAAGTTTCATTATAAAAATTTAATATAGTATAAATATAAATGTGTAAATTAAAAAAAATGGTGTTCGGTCGGAGCAGGGATTGAACCCACGACCCTTTGCATGCAAGGCAACCACTGGTCCACGTGGCCAACAAATGTATGTTTCTGTTAAATAATGTTATGTTTGCATTGGCTCGTGGGCGCTGCAAACTACACGCTCACAAAAAATCGCTTCTGTAACATATACTCCCAAACATATTTTGCTTCAAGCATATACATTTTTGGGTATTGCCCAAACATTTATATGTTTGATCTCTACCAATATATACTATGTTTGAAAGCATATTGGTCTAAACAATATATGTTTGGGTAGTCTAAGTACCAAACATTTTGTATTTTTGCATCCAAATTCAATAATGTTGTCTTCCAAAAAACAATATGTTATTATGTGAACATATAATATGTTTGGAAGCATTTTGCACCCAAAAATATTATATGCTTAAAAAAAATCTCCCAAACAATATTGTGCTCAAAATTTTATTTACTTATTTATATATTTACAATCATAATGAATTATGAAAATAAACAGGCAATATAGGTGCTAACAACATAGGTTTTCGACCTGAATGCTCAAAATTTTGTTTCTGCCTAATTGTATATTCCCCCACATCTTTCTCACTTCCACGAGATTTTTTAGTTTTTAGCACCTTTTTCTGTAATACAAACATTGTAGAAGAAATTATTCAATTGTATGATTTTTATACCCACCACCATAGGATGGGGGGTATATTAACTTTGTCATTCCGTTTGTAACACATCGAAATATTGCTCTAAGACCCCATAAAGTATATATATTCTGGGTCGTGGTGAAATTCTGAGTCGATCTGAGCATGTCCGTCCGTCCGTCTGTTGAAATCACGCTAACTTCCGAACGAAACAAGCTATCGACTTGAAACTTGGCACAAGTTGTTGTTATTGATGTAGGTCGGATGGTATTGCAAATGGGCCATATCGGTCCACTTTTACGTATAGCCCCCATATAAACGGACCCCAAAATTTGGCTTGCGAGGCCTCTAAGAGAAGCAAATTTCATCCGATCTGGCTGAAATTTGGTACATGGTGTTAGTATATGGTCTCTAACAACCATGCAAAAATTGGTCCACATCGGTCCATAATTATATATAGCCCCCATATAAACCGATCCCCCGATTTGGCTTGCGAGGCCCCTAAGAGAAGCAAATTTCATCCGATCCGGCTAAAATTTGGTACATGGTATCAGTATATGGTCTCTAACAACCATGCAAAAATTGGTCCACATCGGTCCATAATTATATATAGTCCCCATATAAACCGATCCCCCGATTTGGCTTGCGAGGCCTCTAAGAGAAGCAAATTTCATCCGATCCGGCTGAAATTTGGTACATGGTGTAAGTATATGGTCTCTAACAACCATGCAAAAATTGGTCCACATCGGTCCATAATTATATATAGCCCCCATATAAACCGATCCCCCGATTTGGCTTGCGAGGCCTCTAAGAGAAGCAAATTTCATCCGATTCGGCTGAAATTTGGTACGTGATGTTAGTATATGGTCTCTAACAACCATGCAAAAATTGGTCCACATCGGTTCATAATTATATATAGCCCCCATATAAACCGATCACCAGATTTGACCTCCGGAACCTCTTGGAAGACCAAAATTCATCTGATTCAGTTGAAATTTGGTACGTGGTGTTTATAAATGGCCTCAAACTCCCATGCAAAAATTGGTCGATATCGGTCTATAATTATATATAGGCCCCATATAAACCGATCCCCAGATTTGACCTCCAGAGCCCCTTGGAAGAGCAAAATTCTTCCCAGTCGGTTGGAATTTGGTACGTGATGTTAGTATATGGTATCCAACAACCATGCAGGAATTGGTTCCTATCAGTCCATAATTATATATAGCTCCCATATAAACCGATCCCCAGTTTGACCTCCGGTGCCTTTTGGAGAATCAAAATTCATCCGATCTGCTTGGAATTTGGTACGTGGTGGTAGTATGTGATATTTAACAACCATGCCAAAAGTGGTCCATATTAGTCCATAATCGTACATAGCCCCATATAAACCGATCCCGAGATTTGGTTTTGGAACCTCTTGGAGGAGCAAATTTCATCCGAGTGAGTTGAAATTTGGTACATTGTGCTAGTATATGGTCGTTAACAACCATGCTTAACTAGGTCCATATCGGTCTATAGTTATATATGGCCCTCAGATAAATCGATCCCCAATCACACAAAAATTGGTCCATATCAAGTTCATAATTGTATATAGCCCCCATATAAGCGACCCCCATATTTCAATTCTGGCTCTCTACGTACAAAAAGTCCATATCGATTCGTAATTATTTGTAGACTTAACTATACATAACTTTTTTGTCTAATATATACCATATATGAACTAAATCACAATTTAGAAAACGATGTTAAGAAGTTTTAAGATACCACAACCCAAGTAATTCGATTGTGGATGATAGTCTTTCGTAGAAGTTTCTACGCAATCCATGGTGGTGGGTACATAAGATTCGGCCTGGCCGAACTTGCGGCCGTATATACTTGTTTTATTTTAATTTTACCTTTTGCCGGACGGGGATTCGAACAGCGGACCACACAGTTTGTAAGGATCAAAGAAGTAGCTGATCAATTGCCCAAGGAAAAATAAAATGTTAATTTTGTAATAACAAGCAACAACCACCAACTTAATTCAATATCGCTCCCTGTTAAATAGCGCTCCAAGCTACTAAACACATATATGTTTATAGGCTATTTCTAAATTAATATATGTTTTAATCCAAGCATATTATATTTACAAACATTTTATGTCCCAAACATAATATGTTCTAACATATTAACATATATGTCCCAAACATGTTATGCTAGTTTATGAACATTATATGCTTGCACTCAAAAATATTGTGTTTAAAAATTTGTGTTCCAAACATATAATGTTTATAGCCAAACATATGAAAAACAGTCTTTTTCATCCGTGTATGCTATATAGATGTAACTTATGACGATAATTGTCTACTGGTGACTATAACAGTTACGTAGGCCAGTGGATAGTGTGTTGGCTTACAAACTGTATGGTCCTCGGTTCGATTCTCCGTCCAGGCGAAAGGTAAAATTTAAAAAAATTATAAAATTGAATAATTTCTTCAACATTATTTGTATCAGAGAAAAAGATGCCAAGAACTAAAAAATTTCGTGGAAGTGAAAATTATGTAAAGGAATGAGCACAATCTTCTTTGGGAAAAATTCTTCCAAGCATATAATATTTTTGGGCTGAAAATGCTTCCAAACGTATAATATATTCACATAAAACAAACATATCAATGTTTCGGCAGTATCCAATAATAAATATATGTTCTTCCTGCAAAATATGTTTGGAACATATGTTAGAGAAGCGATGTTTTTGAGGGTGTAAGAGTAAATAAATAACTTTGTATATTAATAACTTTGTTTTAAAAATTTATTTCATACACTTGAAATTTTGAATTAGGATCAAACATCTGCGATGTAAAGTTGAATGCTTAAATGTAAGGATTCATAGTTTAATGAAAAGACCTTTAAACTTAAACAGTTGGCTATAATTTGATGTTGATCTATTCTTGATTATATTATCATTGTTCTTTACTATGGTTATAACGTACTAGCGACATAAAGATCAAAAAATGCCGATTCCTGGAAATTATTTATAACCGTGTTCGACTGTATATTTAAAGAATAAAATGGAAAACTCAATAAACGAGGTTTATATCTTATTTTTAATTAAATAACCTTGAGTCTCTTTCCCAAATTTTCTGTATTTTAATGAAATGAAAATGTAGTTGCGTATCATTTGAATACATTAAATGTCTGTTTGCCACTGATTGATTAGGTAGGTATGAAACTCTGGCAACACTGTTTTAAATGCATTTTTTTTTTTCATTATCAGCGTTAGCACCGTGGGAAAAATTGTTCATACACCCTCAAAAAAAATCGCTTCTTTAACATATGTTCCAAACATATTTTGCAGGAAGCACATATATTTTTGTTTTATGTGAACATATTATATGTTTGGAAGCATTTTGAGCCAAAAATATTATATGCTTGGAAGAATTTTTCCCAAACACGATTGTGCTCATTCCCTAACATACTCGTAATTTTCACTTCCACGAAATTTTTTAGTTATTGGCACCTTTCTCTGTAATACAAATAATGTTGAAGAAATTATTCACTTTTATTAATTTTTTAAATTTTACCTTTCGCCTGCACGGAGAATCGAACCGAGGACCATACAGTTTGTAAGCCAACACACTATCCACTGGGCTACGTAGCTGTTATAGTCACCAGTAGATAATTGTCGTTTTAAGTTACATTTATATAGCATAGTTTGCAGCGCCCACGAGCCCATGCAAACATAACATTATTTAACAGAAACATACATTTGTTTGCCACGTGTAGCAGTGGTTAGCATGTCTGCCTTGCATGCAAAGGGTCGTGGGTTCAATCCCTGCTCCGACCGAACATTTTTTTTTTGTTTTTTTTTTATTTTTTTTTTTAATTTACACATTTATATTTATACTATATTAATTTTTTTAAATGAAACATCGAAATGTGCGTTATTAAAGATTTATAGTCAGTAACAGTGCTTGATATAAACGAAATTGACTGATTTTTGGATAAAATATTATTTTTTTATTGCAAAAATAACAATTTTGTAACAAAAAACTGTTTTTGTACAAAACTTTAAAATTTGGAAGGAATTCAAAAACTAACAAAAGAAGAACGTGGAGTCGAGTATAAACATACATACATAATTTTATAATATAAACATAAATTTATTTAGGAGTGAACAGTTTTTTACTAGCATTTAACACCATCGCTCTAAAATTCCTTTTATTTTTCTTTAATAATTCATTTTAAAGAAAATAAACTTTTTAAATTGTTTTAGCTGTAAAAGTCGAACTTAATGCCCGCTTTTATATTTGATGGTGTCCGTCAACTCCTCGTAGACTACTTTTTAATAAAGAGAAACTAAACTTTGTTTTTTTTTACATTTTACTGTGTAATTTTTCACTATTTCCTCCTTATTTCATTTTACCGTCCCAACTCTAAAAAGAGTGTAGTGCCCTTTCGTTATTTTTATGAAGACCCCTGATTTCACATGTCCACACATACATAAAATGCTGCTCTCAAGGCGAAAACATAAGCTGTTTGTTTTTCAAATGTCTATTCTCTTGGTTCAGAATGTATATTCTCTTTATTCAAATTAAATAATATTTAGACTTAAACATATCAAATTTTTGGCCTTATCATAAAACAGTTTTCCGAAACAACATACAAGCGGTTTCACAGAAATTGTTCTCTTTTGACTCTTTTGCTGTGTTATATTGATATCTTTCGTCAACTCTCCCGGTTTCCATCTCTATTTCTCTCTATACTCTCTCTGTCGCTTTGAATAAAATATCACAACATATGTATGTTTAGTTGAAATTTGTAAATTTATATATGTTTGTATTCACACATATGATTTTTATGAAACATTCATGCCCCAAACATAATATATTCTAACATATTAACATAGATGTCCCAAACATTTAGTGTTAGTTTAGGAAAATTACATGTTCGCACTTAAATATATTGTGGTTTAAAATCGTGCCCGAAACACATTTTGTTTATATCGGAACATATGAAAAACATATTTTTCTAACAGTGTACGAAGCGTTTAATTTGCTTTTACGAAATAAGAACTCTTTTTATTTTGGATCAACTCACAACAGTATCATTCTTCGTATATCGCTCAATGGTAGTTAATTGTACTGTCATCGGGGACTTCTCTATATATTTACAGTATTCTCCGACTATATTTACAGTATGCATGTAAAATGAAATTCTCAGTTATTTGAAATTTACAGTGAACATAACAAACACTGACTGTGTAAAAATTATATGTTTGGTACTCACATTATTTTTAAGTGCAAGCATATAACGTTCAAAAACTAGTACAACATGATTGGGACATATATGTTAATATGTTAAAACATATTATGTTTGCGACCTTACATTTTCTTCAATAGAATATCTCTGGATGCAAAACATATAAAGTTTGGAGATTTCGTATAAACATATATATGTTCAGAAGCGTCAGAGTGAGCGAGAGAGTAGAAAAAAGATAAATATGGCGACGAAGATAGATAACGAAATACATATATAGATATGTAAGATTAATTACAGTGTAGGTTTCTGAGTACTCGTCCATGATAGCTTATTTTTTAAATAAATTACAAACATACATGCACCTTTTGGAAAGCCTCTTGTCCAAAAAGTGAAATTCCACTCTCTTGAGGCCCAAGCAAATGTTGAAACATGTTTTAGCATAAAATGTCTTTTAAATGGAAAATTCTGCACAGAGAAAAGCAGGCCCGGTTCCAAAGATTTTGTCTTTACACTAATGATTTTGGTATTGATTCCAAGCGGAGAATTGAAGTAAGGACATATTTAAGATACAATTCTTTTTTAAATTTGAGTTTCTAGGAAACAAATTAATTTTTTTTTAGACTTTTACTTCATTTGCTACCAAAGTCCTTTAAAAAAGTGTTAACAACAACTTAAATTTCCAAATCGAGACTCGACTTCAAATAGTATGCTATGTTTAGGAAGATGGGAAATTGGCTACTAAGCACATCAAACCATTTACGGTGTTAGGTCCATACTTTTCGTTTATCGCACCAAACGCGTATACGACAAGTATTGACATAGCAATAAAATGCAAATAAAAAGAAATTAAGTGCAGAAAATAAATTTCCATAAAGGGGAAAATGCAATTTTTTTGTTGTTGCCTAAAATTTAACTTTGTTTCATTAAGAAAATTAAGTTTTTCATTTAAAAAATAAAAACGAAAAACAAATAAAAAAAATTACAAACATGTAACTAACACCGTCAATGCAACATTTGTTGTGACGCATGCCAATTTCCCATCTTCCTACGTGTATTGTCTTTGGTTTAAGTAAAAAACGTCTTTATACATAATACTGAAAAAAATCTTTTATTTTTAAACGCTATTTTGTCAACAAATTTAAAGAGGATTTCATTAATTGAAAGAGTAGTAGTATTTTAAAAAATACTTCCCGGAAGTTTTCGTGAATCACGACAATTTCGTGTCACGTGGATGTCTCAAAGTTTGAGGTAGTTTATTCGAAATCTTGGTGAGGTTTGAAATTTAAGCTTGAAATTTTTACAACAACAAATCGGAACACAATTTGATATGGATCCTGTTTTGCGCCCTTGAAACTAAAGATTACCTCTGTAAAAATGTGATAGAGGCATTTATGCGAATACTTTCGACCCTAAAGTTGCCTGTGGGCAACTTTTTGTGTTTTGAGACTCGCTGTCAGCGTTGTTTTTGTTTTTGTTCATAAAACTGTAACGGTATCGAAAGCTACAAGTATTTTCTTCAAGTCGAATGCAAAATCAGCTAATTTGGTTGTCAATTAGCAAAAAATTTTTCATTAATACGCACGTGCCTCAAGAAAAAAATATTTGGGAATTTAAAAAGAGGTTTTTATACATGTGACTTTTTTTCAAAAATTTCAACTAAAATTTTGAAAGTTTTTATTAAATCTGTTGTAGTACATGTCGAATAAAATATTTCTGGAAGTCAAATCTTAGAATTGCAACAACACAACAGATGAGAAATTTTTAAAATTGAAAAGTTGCCTGTGGGCAACTTTTGGCAATTGTGGTAGTAAAATTACATATTTTTAAACATAAGACCTAGAGAAAAAAGGTTTGAAAAACAATGATTTTGAACAAATTTTGAACTTCGATTGGGATGTCCCAGTGACGAGAAATGCGGCGATGATGTGGAAAACCTATATTTGGAAGGAATCGTAAAAAGGGAGGAAGCCATAGATATCGACTTTCTTAGCAACATACTAGTGGATTTGCACGAATATTGGCGCTTTATAATATGTACTTTGGTTTATTTACACTGCCAGTTACATGGTTTCAAAACAAAAATAAAAACAAAAACAAAAAAAAACATTTTCGTGAGTCACGCTTGATTCACGCGAAGCCGTGAATGAAATTGAAAGGAAATCCCGCGAATGTGCGTGAACGGGACTAAACAAAAATGTGTGGCGCGTGAGTAAAAATCAAATTGTGTTAATAATTGTGAGGGAGTAAAATTTCTCCGAAATCACGCTCCCGATAAAAATTCAATTTTACGATCCAACTCACGCTCATGATCCAACTCACGCTTAAGATAAAATTCACGTTCACGATAAAATTCATGTTAACGATAAAATTCACTCACACTCACGGTAAAACAGAGACACAAAAAGTCACAATCACGAACAAATTCAGGTTCACGATTAAATTCAAGCTCACCGATTTCATCACTGTTAAGATTTCAATAGGGTGAGTCACGAGAAATTTCGTGAATTACGAGAATTTTATTGAGCCACGAAAATTGTCGTGTTCCGAAAATATTCGTGAATCACGAGGTTTGTCGTGAAGTACGTAAATTGTCGTGAATCGTACGAAAGCGTGAGGCATAAACGTTGTTCATGCGTGAGCGTGCGCGAGTATAACTTTTCATTTCGTGAATTGACGTGAGCGTGAATTCCTACCCACATGGCGTGAGTGAGTACAAATATTTCTGCGTGAATGTGTTTGAGCGTGAGTGAAATTCCACTCACGCGCGCAACTAAGTATATATTTACTGTAAAATAACAAAAAACTTAAAAAAAAAATCCAATAAAACGTAACACGTCTATCTTTACAAAACAAACTATTTTGTAGTCACAATTGCCTAAAGTTGCCCACAGGCAACATTCTCTACAGCCTAAACGAATGGGCGTGGCGACCCGAAATTTTGGCCAGACGCTTCTTAAATGACTTCAACATGATTAAAAGTAAAAAAAAAATTAGCGATACCTACAAAAATTCGGGGTCGAAAGGGTTAAACTACAATATACAACAACATTTGAAGTATGTCTATTTCCCCAAAAACTCGAAAATACAAAATCCAACAACAACAAGAACTTCATTATTTTTCAAAGTGGTTGACCAACCCCTACTTTCATTGATTTATTATATAGCAAGTTTTTCAAATTTTATTTCTTCGTTAGTTTCCTTAACATACACCTTTATATCGATTTCAATTAGTTCTGTCTGATTCCCCATTAATTGCTTAAGTGGTACCACTGTGCAATATGTAGCAAACCATAATACAAGACTTCAAGAAGCCAATCCATCGTGAGAATGGCCTTAATTGAGGCATACCGAATCGGACACCAAGAACCCAATAATTAAAGTCCAGAACAATTTCCATCACATTGCTTGTATTGCACTATACGTCTGCAAGGTCAACGCTATGGATTAAAATGAACTGCAAAGCTTACCTTCGTTTCGTTCTGATAGGGTTGTATGTTTTCTGCCAAACCTTTGAAAATTTCATTGATTAATACATACCAATGTTCATTGAGCGGAATAAAAAGACAAATTATCAATAAATTAAGGCATTAAGAATCATATAAAAGCAAGGTCATACGGTTCAAATATACAATGAGGGATGGTCGTCATGAACCTATCGAGACTGCAATTTTTGTAATACCAATATAGGACATCTGTGATCTGCGCTTTACAGACTATCAGTTATTCCGGACGGAATGTCGGTGTTTGTAAAGAATCTTACAGTGTGTCGCATCGATACGACTTGTCGGCGATGACTAAATATTCGGTAAATGTGTTAAAATATATTTTCTTATTAAAGTTATTTCTTTGATGCAAATATTTCGTTGGATGCAAATACACCGAAAAAAATATTTTCGTGATCCCAAAGATTTCATATCCTTAATATACGAATGCTTAGCATAGAAGACGCATTTTTCGTTGTCCAAAAGTCGATAAACTTTTCGATGAAGTCGGTTCGTCCTTATAGCTAAGTGAATCGACTTAAAATTGGATATCCTAACATGAAAGAAAACTTCGTTTTACTAAGATCAAATTGGATTTAATACTTCTGTTAAATTTTCAAAATTAATGAAATCGTCTTTAAATTTGACGACTTTTTGCATTTTATCTTCAATGCTAAAAAACATTTAAAAATAGGAGATGTTTGTTAACACTTTATTTTAAAGATATTGTTTGCTTGAAACAGCATAATTTTTACTTGAAGTCGAGTCTGAATTTGGAAATTTACGTTAACGTTCGTACTTTTTTAAAGGCCTTTTATTGGACACGAGGAAAGAAGCTGAAACAATGAATAAATTTAAATAAAATTGTTTTCCTAGAATCAAGTACGCGAAATCTAAATTTAAAAAAGAATTGTGACCTAAGGGCATCCTTACTTCAATTCTCCGCTTCTTTGGCTTGGAACCAATACCAAAATGAATGTTTTTATTTAGTGTAGCGAAGTCGCATAACCTTAAATGTGGACTCGTTAACAATTGATGGTTTTCGAAGTTTTCGCCAGTTTCCAGATTTGACACTGAAAAAAAGCTTGTCCGGTTGCAAAGATTTTGTCTTTACACTAATGATTTTGAAATTGCTATTCTCGAATATTTCGATACACCTTCGGTGATCATCTACAACGAGTATATTTTTACAAATAGACTTTTTCCTTACAAGCTCATGTCTACACCCTCAAAAAATCGCTTCTGTAACGTATACTCCAAAATCAGACTTACTGTACGTTTAATAGCAACAGTTTTAATTAAAATTTCTTTATCTCCAACAAATTGCCCCTCAGCCTTGTCCATGTTGTATCTTAAAATGAAAAATCTCTATTTTAAAGACACTGTTAAAAACTTCTAAATATTTTCAGTATCTGAAATACGATTGAGTTTTATTGACCATACGAAATCGAATAAGTAAAATGATTTATTATTTATTTATTTATTGTTTATTTTAATCATACAGTAAATGTATGATAAAAAAGAAAAGTAGCATAGGCTGCTAAGGCCATCAGCTGTAAAATGATCTAATTTCTTTACGTTCTTACAATATTTGTTCGAATTTTTGTTTTTTTTTTTTCGCCGTAGTGAAAAATATTTTGGCGTAGGAAAGGAGGGAAGTTTTTGAAGTTTCGTAGGGAATTTTCAAAAATCCTCCTGGTATCACTGATCATACGAAATCAATTAAGTAAAATTATCTAATATTAAATTATTTTACAAAAGTAACTATAAATGCAAAAATCGAACATAAAACTGGCCAGTTAAACTTCTCAATACAGGAAATTTCAAATAACACTCAAATCGTACTTTGTCTGTATAATCATCGACATTGTTCTACGTCGTTTCGTTGCCACAACTAAAATTCTAAATAACAAATCGAAAGGAATTTGAATCTTTGTCATCCGTATAATTGATTTATGCCAGAGAAATGGGAATATCAAACCCAATTACGGATTTGACATCTAAGCAAACATGTGTGGAATTAATTCAGTTACTCATTGCAATTTGTGGATTTATACTTGCAAATTAAATATTGCATTGGTATGACACTACGCTGAAGAAGGCTTTTCTATTTTAAGTGGCAAAACAAATCATGGACGAACATAACAAATGATAACATTCCATCTTACCCATACCCGACAATGGTTATCACATAATAAACTAAATACTCCCTCTGGATCAACAACGCGCCGTATGATGGCATTTCAGTGAAAATGCAACTACTTAATACTACTAAATCACCAAATCAATAGGGACATACATTACGAGAAAACATTATCAAATACTATCACCATTCGCCAATCCACATATACAAATCGATTTGAATGGAGTACAACTACCCGCTAAATTTGAATTTATCGGAATACAAATTACCGAAAATATTTACTCATGGACACCTGTCGTAAAAATCCATTTCTGATGCATATGAGGTCTTTATGCTTAAATATTATCTGGATGATGGAACGAGTGGGAGCTTTTGGATTTTCCACGACACGAAACATATGGCCCCCCTATGGTGAATTTTATGTTCGCTCCCAAATGGCATAAAGTTACATTTGAATAAATTACATTAGTTTGGATCTTCACCTTGTGATTCGGAAGTAGTGCCAATTTGGAGCATCTCCATTGAATGTACGCGCTTTTGTCATAGGCCAGAAAGGCGAATCTACATCCTCAAAAAAATCGCTTCTGTAACATATACCCCAAACACATTTCGCTTCAAGCATATATATTTTCAGGATTAGTCCAAACAAAATATTGTTTGTATTGTTCAAACATATTATGTTTCACCTTAGGGCATACACTGGTAGAAACAAATGTTTATGAAATTTTCTTTGTGTGGTTATATTTTTAAGGCGCCAATTGGTTTCTTCCATTATTTTACTTACAGCATACTCTCTAGGTCTCTCTTTCTAAACACATATATGTTTATAGGCTATTTCCAAATTTATATATGTTTGCATCTAAGCATATTATATTTACAAACATTTTATGTCCCAAACATAATATGTTCTTACATATTAACATATATGTCCCAAACATGTTATGCTAGTTTATGAACATTATCTGCTTGCAATTAAAAATATTGTGTTAAAAAATTTAAGTTCCAAACATATAAAGGGTGATTCTTTTGAGGTTAGGATTTTCATGCATTAGTATTTGACAGATCCCGTGGGATTTCAGACATGGTGTCAAAGAGAAAGATGCTCAGTATGCTTTGACATTTCATCATGAATAGACTTACTAACGAGCCACAACGTCGAATTTTCAGTGAATGGGCCCTAGAAAAGTTGGCAGAAAATCCGCTTTTTTATCGACAAATTTTGTTCAGCGATGAGGCTCATTTCTGGTTGAATGGCTACGTAAATAAGCAAAATTGCCGCATTTGGAGTGAAGAGCAACCAGAAGCCGTTCAAGAACTGCCCATGCATCCCGAAAAATGCACTGTTTGGTGTGGTTTGTACGCTGGTGGAATCATTGGACCGTATTTTTTCAAAGATGCTGTTGGACGCAACGTTACGGTGAATGGTGATCGCTATCGTTCGATGCTAACAAACTTTTTGTTGCCAAAAATGGAAGAACTGAACTTGGTTGACATGTGGTTTCAACAAGATGGCGCTACATGCCACACAGCTCGCGATTCTATGGCCATTTTGAGGGAAAACTTCGGAGAACAATTCATCTCAAGAAATGGACCGGTAAGTTGGCCACCAAGATCATGCGATTTGACGCCTTTAGACTATTTTTTGTGGGGCTACGTCAAGTCTAAAGTCTACAGAAATAAGCCAGCAACTATTCCAGCTTTGGAAGACAACATTTCCGAAGAAATTCGGGCTATTCCGGCCGAAATGCTCGAAAAAGTTGCCCAAAATTGGACTTTCCGAATGGACCACCTAAGACGCAGCCGCGGTCAACATTTAAATGAAATTATCTTCAAAAAGTAAATGTCATGGACCAATCTAACGTTTCAAATAAAGAACCGATGAGATTTTGCAAATTTTATGCGTTTTTTAAAAAAAAAAAGTTATCAAGCTCTTATCAAATCACCCTTTAATTTTTACATCCAAACATATGAAAAACAGTCTTTTTCGTCCGTGTATTTCCAATTTTTACATATTCAAAAAACTTTTTCACTCAGATTGTGAGTTGAATCTGGGTATATTGGTGCCATAGCAGAACGCCTCAGCATAATAAGCCAGAACACTATAGCAGGGTGCATGAAAACGCTAAAATTATTTGCTAGTACACCCTCAAAAAAATCGTTTCTGTAACATATACTCCCAAACACATTCTGCTTCAAGCATATATCAGGATTTGTCCAAACAAAATATTGTTTGTATAGTTCAAAGATATTATGTTTCACCTTAGGCAATCCCACGGCGGCGGGTTCTTTGTACCGGATTGACCCGATGGATCTCACCCATTGGCCAGCGTTGCCACGTCAATATACGTTTCGTGCGCATTTTTGTGTTGGAGAAGGTGCATCCCGGGAAGCCTTCTCTGTTTGCTGTTGGTCCGAGTTGGGATAGAGGAAAACCCCGGACTGTTCGGTCTGCCGAAACCTGTTCCACCACCGTAACCGGTGCTTGGAATGGGTGCACTTCCGGAACTGCTCCGGCCTAACATCGCTGGGAGAATATAGTCATACTGACTACGTGGCAGGATGCTGTGTCGTCAGACTATGCGACCCCCAGTTCCGGATAGTGCACCGTTGTTGCAATTTAATTGAAACGGGCTCCGCGGTAAGATTAGTGAGGATCGTGGAGCTTATGAATCGGAAAAGGATAAGGGTCGCAGCGACTCAGGAAACTAAGCTGAATGCCACCTGTGATGGAGTGGAGGTGGTGGCCTGGCTTTCATACTAGGAGTTGAGATCCTGACCAGACTCCTCAATTTGTTCTTGGAATCACTAATTATACCCGATATCTGGAATATGGGTAGGGTGATTCCACTACTGTATACAATAGGTTAGGTTAAAGTGGCAGCCCGATTAAGTTTTAGGCTCACTTAGAGTATTCAGTTCATTGTGATACCTATTACATATGGGCACTTCTAGTTTTAACCACTGAACCTTCTCTATTTGTCCAGATTGTTCCAAAAACATTAACAGACTGCTTAAGTTAACGTTTTCCATCTCCGCCTTACACAAAATGCAGGACACTCACACAAGAGGTGTTTAATTGATCCCTTATCCTCCGCATCATGACAGCTCATGCAATAGCCATTATACTTCGCACCAATAGTTTTTGCAAATTCGCCTATCAGGCAGCGACCCGTTATAGCAGATATCAGAAGTGATATATGACGTCTTGAGAACACTAGCATATCTAGTGTGCGGTTTAAGATTAAATGGGGCCATATTTGCTTGGTGTCGTTACAACCCTTGCAATTCTCCCATCGAACATTTGCCATCATAACAGCCTTCGCACGCAGTAGGAGCTTGCAGGTAGCCAGAGGCATACCAACAGATTCTAGTTCCCCTGGAATATGTAAGGTTGTTTCTAGACTTGTTAGCTTCACAGTTCCGCGGTATGTTCCGATGGCCCTGCACCCATATTAGGTGAATATTGTGCTGCTCAGCCATCTCATTGAGAGATTTGCGGCAGTCGATGGTCGTTTTCGAGTAAAGGAACACAGAGTCCAAGGATTTTATTGCAGGTTGACTGTCTGAGTATATATTAATACCAACAATTTTTGGAACATTACTTCTCAGCCAATTCGCAACCTCTTTTATTATTATATTTCAGCCTGAAAAACACTACAGTGACTAGGTAATCTTTAGAATATACTCCGAAACCCCCTTGTCCATCCAATTGGGAGCCATCAGTGTAGAAATCTATATATCATTTATTCGCCGGGGTCTTTGTACACCACGCCTCACTGTTGGGAATTACAGTTTCAAACTTTTTGTCGAAGAGTGGTTTCGCCAGAGTGTAATCCACTTCGTTAGGCACATCATTATTTTGAGTACCGAACTGTGGCCGTAACTTTTTTCCGACCACAGCGATAGCTCGCGCAACCGCACAGCCGTTGTTGCAGCTGACTGTTTGGCCAAAATGTCTAAAGGCAATATATGCAGCATGACATTAAGGGAATCTGTTATATATTCAATCTTCGAACGGAACGGACGTGTTTTTTTAATAGCGGATAAACTCATCGTAATAGGTACCTACTAAGAATTTCAAGTGTGGTGGGATGTTAAGCCATCATGCAAAGAAATTCAAAGTCATCCACTGGGTTGCTAACTTCAGGGCCCAGTGGACGGGTATCGACTGGAGTTATAAATTTGGGCAATGACCAAGAGTTAGGCCCAATTAGTCGACAAATAACGGGTCGACAGGTGGCGACACTCTGACAAGTCGAACTTTTTCTAAGGTAACGGCATCAAAAGGAGGTAATCCCTCACGAAAGAGATTCAAGGAACGCAGAAATGTTTTGTTTATCCTAAAGAAGTTAGGATCAGTCGACCCACGCACGCTGTCGGCTAAACAAAGCGATTCCTTAAATGGGCTCAAGGAATTCTTGAGACTGGAAAAAGGGAACGATCACCGGATGAGCTGCCGTCCTCCAAAAGGGAGCAAAGATCGTTTGCCTCAGTTGCTAAAGACAGTCTTGTGATGGCTATCATTAATAAAAGAGCATTGGTATGGTTCCAAAGCACAAATGGGGGGAAATTGAGAATGCCCTATCTGTCGTCTACTCACAGGTGCTGGAAAAGTTTCCCGGCCCAGATCCTCGTCACCAAGAGGCTGGCTGGTATCAAGGATTTAAGCTAGTCGCATTTGAGGACCAGAATGTTTTAAAGCTGGTCTGATACTAATTTGTGAAGTTCGTCTAGAGTTAGTCGAGAAGAAAGACATACCGGCTAGACCTAGATCACATGAGTGGATACCTGCAAACCCTTCTGACCCTGAATCTATTTTAAATAGGCTGAAGCGATGCAATCTAGATCTCCCAACAGCTGATTGGAAGGTTGGCCGTTTGGATGAAGTGGATGGATCAAGACGGCATGCAGTGTTTATATTGAACACTCAGTCTTTGCCACATCTAGCAAAGTCTCAGGGCCGTGTATTTTATGGCTTTCATTATATCCAAATGAAGGTATATAAAAACGATCAGCTAAAGGATTCAGAAATGGACAAGCCTCTGTCTGAATCAGAAGTAAGTGGATCCTCTTGCGAAGTCGAGGGAGATACCAAAGTTGAAGACATGGATAGACACCGTATACGAGAGGAGGTTTCTACTGCCTCAGAACTCACCAAAGTTGAACCTATGGTTATTGCGAGAGTCACCGAGATCTCTGAAGAGGACATTCTTGATGACTCGATTGAAGCGGCTGATGTGACGGTTGTTGAAAATCTCGATGGTCCTACGGATCCTCCAGACAAATCTTCACCATTGTAAGGCTGCATGTGCTGCCTTAAAAGTTCTCCTAATGAAAGGGGACATAGACATAGTTCTCATTCAAGAACCATATGTTTATAGAAACAAAATATGTGAATTAAGTACTCCGGAGTTCAAACTATTGCAGTATACTGGTAATGATGTAAATCGAGCCTGTATAATTGCTAAAAACGAGCTTAACTTGTTTCTGCTTCCTTCGATGTGCAACGCAGACACTGTCGTTGCCAATTTAAAAATAGCCAAATGCAAATATTGGGTATCTTCGGTCTACATGGGACATGACAGGGAGATGCCTCCATATGCCGTTAAGACCTTAGTTGAGGAGTCACTGAAAACAAAGACGAAACTCATTATGGGATGCGATGCGCATGCGCATCATAGTATATGGGGAACTAGTGATAATAATGCAAGTGGAGAGTCGCTAATAGAGTTTATTTTGCGTACTAATGTGGTAGTTTGCAACAAGGGAGATGCCCCAACCTTTGTCACTAAAAACAGGCAAGAGGTTTTGGACATCACCTCGGCTTCGCAAGAAATGACATCTGAGTGGCAGGTTTTAAGTGAACACAGCTTCTCAGATCATCGCTACATCAGTTTCAAATTTGATGTTCATACCACCAAGACCATATTTCCGCCAAATGTTAGGAAAGCTGATTGAAATAGGTATAGGGAATCGTTCAATATGATGATACCGGAAATAACAGAGACAAATATGAGAAATGTACAAGATATCGGATACGCAGTGGAGCGGATTACCAAGGGTTTCAACATCTCACTGAAAGCTGCATGCCCTAGAGGGAAGCCCAGGGGGAAAAATCGACCACCATGGTGGTCTACGGAATTAAGTAATATGAGGAAATCCTGTAGGAAGCTCTTTAACAAGGCAAAGTCCACTAGAGCCTCTGAGGATTGGGACGCTTACAAGAAGAATCTGAAAGAATACAAACGAGAACTGAGAAATGCTCAGCATAACTCTTGGAATGATTACTGCAGCGTTATTGAGAATACGTCCGAGGCTTCCAAACTACGGAAGGTTCTAGCATCCACTAACTCCGCTCCAGGTTTCATTAAAACATCGGAGGGCAATTGGACAGCGTCCAGTGAGGAGACGCTGGAGGTACTATTGGAATGTTGCTATAAATAACCTTCTGGTTACCCTAGAAAAAGAAAGGATAAAAGTGGTGGCATACGCAGATGATGGGGCTCTAGCAGTCAGGGGAAAATTCCCATCCACAATCAGAGATATTATTCAGAGAGCCCTCCGGATGACTGAGAAATGGGCGAAAGACAATGGTCTTGGGGTAAATCCTGCAAAGACAGAACTAGTCATGTACTGCAAAGATCTCAAAACTCCCACGGTTAGGCCCATTTCCTTAGGGGGTATTGAAATTCCCTTTAGGGAGTGTGCCAAATACCTTGGCGTTATTTTGGACAGGAAGCTGAACTTTAAGCTTAATATTGAAGAAAGGGCGAGAAAAGCAACGGTAGCTTTGTACTCGTGCAAAAAGGCAATAGAAAAAAAGTGGGGACTAAAACCAAAAATTGTGCATTGGCTATACACGGCAGTGGTTAGACCTATAATGCTGTATGGTGTTGTAGTCTGGTGGGCGGCACTTCATCATCCGACAAAGTTCAGCGTATGGCGTGCTTGTGTATCTCAGGCGCATTCAGCAAGACAGGAACAAATTCCCTTAATGTCATGCTGCATCTATTGCCTTTAGACATTTTGGCCAAACAGTCAGCTGCAACAACGGCTGTGCGGTTGCGCGAGCTATCGCTGTGGTCGGAAAAAAGTTACGGTCACAGTTCGGTCCTCAAAATAATGCCAGATGTGCCTAACGTAGTGGATTACACTTTGGCGAGTCCACTTTTCGACAAAAAGTTTGAGACTCTAATCCCCAACAGTGAGGCGTGGTGCACACAGACCCCGGGGAATAAAGAATATATAGATTTCTACACTGATGGCTCCAAATTAGATGGACAATTGGGTTTCGGAGTATATTCTAATGATCTGGAACTTCGAATAGCGAAAAGATTACCTAATCACTGTAGTGTTTTTCAGGCTGAAATATTAGCAATAAGAGAGGTGCCGAATTGGCTGAGAAGTACTGTTCCAAAAAATGTGGGCATTAATATATACTCAGTCAACCTGCAATAAAATCCTTGGACTCTGTGTTCCTCAACTCGAAAACGGCCATCGACAGCGGCAAATCTCTCAATGAGATGGCTGAGCAGTACAATATTCACCTAATAAGGGTGCCTGAACATAGGAACATACCGGGGAACTGCGAAGCGGATGAGTTGGCAAGGCTAGGGACTACCTTACATATTCCAGGGGAACTAGAATCTGTTGGTATGCCCCTGGCTACCTGCAAGCTCATGCTGCCTGAGAAGGCTGTTATGATGGCAAATGTTCGATGGGAGAATTGCAAGGGCTGTAACGACACCAAGCAAATATGGCCCCATTTACACTTAAACCGCACACTAGATATGCTAGTGTTCTCGAGACGCCAGATATCACTCCTGATATCTGCTATAACGGGTCGCTGCCTGATAGGCGATTTTGCAAAAACTATTGGTGCGAAGTATAATGACTATTGTATGAGCTGTCATGATGCGGAGGAAAAGGAATCAATAAAACGCCTCATGTGTGAGTGTCCTGCATTTTGTTTTTAGGAGCATATTTTTTTTACTTTTAGGAGCATATAGCTTCAGATTACTGGCGGATCTGGAAAACGTTAACTTAAGCAGTCTGCTAATGTTTTTGGAACAATCTGGTTGGTTCAGCAAAGAAAAATAATCGAGAAGGTTCAGCGGTTAAAACTAGAAGTGCCCATATGTAATAGGTACTTTTAGTTAATGTGGTATCACAATCAGGGCTGTGGAGTCGAGTCAATTTTGCTCGACTCCGACTCCAGCATTTCTTATTAGCCTCGACTTCTACTCCGGAGTCGACTCCAGGTGGTGTACCTAAATCTAATTTTAACAGTATTCCAATTGTATTTTTAAAGTATAGTGTTCCAAAAATAGACCGATATAAGTATTCTATTCTATTCTGCCATATGTGTTTATATGTCCTAAAGAACCCTAAATATAAATTTTGGTACGACTCGACGACAAATCTCAGCATTTTAGGGATGTAAAGAACTCTACATTTGAATGTCAGGCCAATAAATTAAAATACGACACAAGACCACATAAAAATATGGGTAGATAACAACAATCTCCAAAATAAAAAATGTAACATATTTATAACAAATTCAAAAAATAATTGGGCTTGCAGAAGTTTAAGAAGAAAAATCCTGGAATTAATCTACAAAGGAATTTTATAAAAAATAAATCTATATAAAAAAGAAAAACACACAAAAATCAAAATGACGGGCTAATCAGACAGAAAGTTTAGATGTTAAAAAATTTAATGTGTCGGATATAGAAAACAAACATAAACTGCCAAAAATTAGGACGGGCGGAATTTTAAATAACCACTACCATACAACAGATGACAGGAATAGCTGGACAGTTACGAAAATTGTTTCTATAGATATAAAATGGTGAAACAACGATTTATAAATGGTCTATCAGTTATGGATACTAGAGGCCAGGGTTGATAAAGTTGACACTTTTGTGCTTTTTTTGATACATTTCGACTGCCAAAAGCACCGTGGCACGACCGCGAGTCATTTGGTTCTTTTTCATCACAATTACTCTATATAGAGTTATTCTGCCCTAAAGGTGGGTATTAAATTAAGTTCGAGTTTAGCCGCTAAAAACATGATTTTTTTCACGATTACTTTTCTTTAATAATCCATTTTAAGGAATACAGACTTTGTGAAAATTTGCATTGGGCTTTTCCCCATCAAGTTATAATAAAATTAGGATATTACAGGATCTCAACATTTTTGAGAGGAATATTGTCTATACCACATTCGTTTGGTAGATTTTGCACAGAGGTTTGTGACAAAATTTTCTATAGAAATAAAATTTTGAAAAACAAAATTCTATAGAAGTTTTTGACATTTTCTATAGAAATAATATTTTAACAAAAATTTCTTAGAAATAAAATTTTGACAAAATTTTCTTAGAAATAAAATTTTCTATAGAAATTAAATGTTTACAAAATTTTATAGAAATACAATTTTGAAATAATTTTCTATAGAAATAAAATTTTTACAAAATTTTCTTGGAAGTAAAAGTTTGACAAACTTTCCTATAGAAATAAAAAGTTGGCAACATTTTCTACAGAAATAAAATTTTGCAAAATAAGATTTTTTTCGTCAACATAATTTATCATCCCTGTTAGAGGCCATGGCAGAGGTTTACTTTAAAATTACAGCTTCCAAGGACATCGGGTGTATTTGGAGATTTCTCAAGTAATTATCTCCATATAAAAATATGGATCTCAAATAACTCTAAATTCAAAATTTCTGACAAATCTTATGAAGATTTTAGACTGGGAAAAACTTCTTAAAAGCAATCGGAAGATGAGTTTATATGTAGGTGCTATTTCACAAAATTTTCCGGTATGGTCCATCTTCAAACTCGACATGCCAGCCAAAAAATTTGTAACGTTAGGTTCTACTGCTATATTGTCTTAAAATTTTACCTTTATCAAGAGTACATATATGGTCAAAAATCGATATTTTAATATGTTAAATATGGACAATACAATTGATCTATTCGGCCCATATTCTAGTAAAACCTACTTTTTATATCACCGTGAAATTTCACCCATATAAATACACTTTGAATGGTCTGAAATCCATGACTTCGTTTTTCGTTGTTCGATTAAAAATCGTAATGGAATATAATTTGTCGAAATATTTCTTTATTTACTAAGATAGGAAGTGTTTTTCAGTTTGTTTCGCCGGAGTCGAGCAAAATTTCTACGACTCCGACTCCAGCAAAATCTTCAGACTACGACTCCGGCTACACAGCCCTGATCACAATAGTCTAAGTGTGCCTGAATCTTAATCGGGCTGCCACTTTAACCTAACCTAAGGGAATCTGTTCCTGTCTTACTGAATGCCAATACCCCCTAAGGATATGGGCTTAACCGTGGGAGTTTTGCGATCTGTGCAATACATGACTAATTCTGTCTTGGCAAGAGTTACTCCAAGACCATTCTCTTTCGCCCATTTCTCAGTCATCCGGAGGGCTCTTTGTATAACATCTTTGATTGTGGATGGGAATTTTCCCCTGACTGCTAGATCCACATCATCTGCGTATGCCACCACTTTTATCCTTTCTTTTTCTAGGGAAACCAGAAGGTTATTTATAGCAACATTCCAAGGAAGAGGTGATAGAACTCCTCCTTGGGGAGTGCCTCTGTTCACATACCTTTGTATGTTTGCTTGTCCTAGTGTGGCTGAAATACGTCTCTTCATTAGAAGTTCGTCTAACAGCCTAAGTATACTTGGATTAACATTCAGAGTTGTCAGTCCATTTAATATCGAGCTCGGATGGACATTTTTGAACGCCCCTTCGATGTCTAGAAACGCCACGATTGTGTATTCTTTGACAGATTGTGAGCTTTCAATAAAGCTGACTAGTTCATGTAATGCGGTCTCAGTAGACCTGCCCTTCGAGTATGCATGCTGTCGTTTCGAGAACAAACTTGAATCGATGCTAGTTCTAAGATAAATATCTATCATCCTCTCCAGAGTCTTAAGTAGGAATGAGGATAAGCTGATTGGTCGGAAATCCTTCGCACTCGAGTGAGAGGCTTTTCCTGCTTTAGGTATGAAAACGACTTTTGTTTCCCTCCACTTTTCTGGAATATATGCTAAGTGTATACATCCTTTATATATCACCGTCAACCAGGGGATAATTCTTTCAGTCACTGCTTGTAACTCCGCCGGAGTAATTCCATCAGGCCCGGGGGATTTGAATGGCCCAAAGCTTTTTAACGCCCATTTCATTCTAGATTCCGATACAATTTCCTCGATAGGAAATGACCGCTGAGCCACTGTGGCACCGCCAGAACATGATTCAACTGTCTGATTTCCAGGAAAATGTGTGTCCAATAGTACCTCCAGCGTCTCCGCACTGGATGTTGTCCAATTGCCCTCCGATGTTTTAATGAAACCTGGAGCGGAGTTAGTGGAAGCTAGTACCTTCCGTAGTCTGGAAGCCTCTGACGTATTCTCAATACTGCTGCAGTAATCATTCCAAGAGTTATGCTGAGCATTTCTCAGTTCTCGCTTGTATCCTTTCAGATTCTTCTTGTAAGCGTCCCAATCCTCAGGAGCTCTGGTGTACTTTGCTTTTTAAAGAGCTTCCTGCAGGATTTCCTCATATTACTTAACTCCGTAGACCACCATGGTGGTCGATTTTTCCCCCTTGGCTTCCCTCTAGGGCATGCAGCTTTCAGTGAGATGTTGAAGGCCTTAGTAATCCGCTCCACTGCGTGTTCGATATCTTGCACAGTGCTCATATTTGTCTCTGGTATTTCCGCTATCATCATATTGAACGATTCCCTATACCTATTTCAATCAGCTTTCCTAACATTTGGCGGAAATATGGTCTTTGAAGTACGAACAGCCAATCTGAAACTGATGTAGCGATGATGTGAGGAGCTATGTTCCCTCAAAACTTGCCACTCAGATATCTTATCATTATGATCCGAAAAGGCCAATGTGACGTCCAAAACCTCTTGCCTGTTTTTGGTGACGAAGGTTGGTGCACAGCCCTTATTGCAAACTACCAGGTTAGTACGCAAAATAAACGCTATTACCGACTCTCCCCTTGCATTAGTATCACTACTTCCCCAAATACTATGATGTGCATTTGCATCGCATCCCATAATGAGTTTTGTCTTTGTTTTTAGTGACTCCTCAACTAAGGTCTTAACGGCACAGTGTGGCATCTCCCTATCATGTCCCATGTAGACCGAACATACCCAATATGTGCATTTGGATGTCTCTAGACTGGCTACGACAGTGTCTGCATTGCTTAGTAAAGGAAGCAGAAAAAAGTTTAGCTCGTTCTTAGCAATTATACATTCTCGATTTTTATCTTTACCGGTATTATGCAAAAGTTTGAAACCCGGAGTACTTAAATCACAGATCTTATTCTTATATATGTACCGTTCTTGAATAAGAACTATATCTGTCTCATTTCATCAGGAGAAGTTTGAAGGCAGCACAAGCGGCCTTACAATGGTGAAGATTTATGTTATCTGGAGGAACCGTAGAACCATCGAGATTTTCAACAACCGTCACATCAGCCGCTTCAAGAGCTTCGTCTTCACAGATCTCGGTGACTCTCGCAACAACCCGCCGTTCCGCATACGATGTTCGTCAATGTCTGCAGTTTTTATGTCTCCTTTGGCTTCGCAAGATTTTTCTTCTTCTGACTCTACCGGAGGCTTGTTCGTTTCGGAATCCTTTGGCTGATCGCTTTTGTATACCTTCATATGGATATCATGAAAGCCATAACTTACACGTCCTTGGGTCTGGGCTAGATGTGGCAGCGACTCAATGTTCAATATAAACACCGCATGTCATCTTGGTCCATCCACCTCATCCAAACGACCAACCTTCCAATCGGCGGTTGGAAGACCTGGGTTACATTCCTTTAGTCTGTTTAGTATCGACTCAGGATCAGGAGGGTTTGCAGGTATCCATGCATGTGCTCTAGGTTTACCCGGTATGTGTATACAATACAATTATCCCTAGCTTCGATCTCAGTAGGCCTTTATTCGTAGCAATGTTCCAAACAAGGTTTAATGTATCGCCTCTTTGGTGACGGTTATGACCTCCGATATTGAGTAGCTGTCGGGCTAGTATGTTAGCCATGATCAGCGTTGCCAATTTAGCATTTTCCCGCTAGATTTGGCTTTTTGTTGAAGTCGTTTAGCGGGAAAAAAATTTATTTCGCTTTTAGCTTTTCTGGCTTTTTTCCATGGCCCTTTTAGCTATTTTTATCTAAGCCTTTCTGGCAGAATAAGGTTTTGTACATATTTCAAAGCTCTATTGAAACATTAATAATGATTCCCGCATTATGCGGGACAGTTTTGCAGCAAATACACCTTGTTGGAAAGTTTTTTCCTCATATTCATAAAAGTTAACAAAAACTTTAAATCTACTATTACCATACAAATTCCTTAGATAAGCTGTCAGTAAATTATTAGGAATATTAGCAGTTGACTCGTTTATGGTGTCCTTTTTATGTTATAATATTCTCAAGTTATTATGTTATTACTAAGTTACACACTAAACAAAAAATATTGTCGTGAAGCCAAAGATTTCATTTCCTTAAAATACGAACGCGAATATACGAGTATCATAGTTTCCTTTGCAAATTTCAGGGGGGTTTGATAACAGATATCCTCTCAAGCCAGTACGCTTCCCGAAGACAAATTTAAAGATTTTACCAATGAAAACTATATAAGATTGGTAAGAACAAATTTTGTTCGAGTTTTGAAGGAATCATAAACATCTCTTGTAAGTGTGCAAGAAATGTTAAATAGATCTGAAATGTAAAATTTGTCGATTTTTACCCCCATTATTTAAATTTTGACGAGAAATAAAATCTGGATATTGTACCTTCTATACCCTTGAAAAGTGAAATCGGTATATATGGCTTTACCAAATGGACCGATAAAAACTAACTCCGATACACGTTTTTGTGGGTCTAAAATACCAGTATATTCATCATTTCAGACAAATCGGATAAAAACTATGGTTTGTAGAAACCCAAGAAGTTAAATCGGGAGATCGGTCTTATGGGGGATATGCCAAAAACATGGACGGATACACAAAATTATAGTGTATCCGTCCATATTTGGCGGAAATATGGTCTTTGAAGTACGAACAGCCAATCTGAAACTGATGTAGCGATGATGTGAGGAGCTATGTTCCCTCAAAACTTGCCACTCAGATATCTTATCATTATGATCCGAAAAGGCCAATGTGACGTCCAAAACCTCTTGCCTGTTTTTGGTGACGAAGGTTGGTGCACAGCCCTTATTGCAAACTACCAGGTTAGTACGCAAAATAAACGCTATTACCGACTCTCCCCTTGCATTAGTATCACTACTTCCCCAAATACTATGATGTGCATTTGCATCGCATCCCATAATGAGTTTTGTCTTTGTTTTTAGTGACTCCTCAACTAAGGTCTTAACGGCACAGTGTGGCATCTCCCTATCATGTCCCATGTAGACCGAACATACCCAATATGTGCATTTGGATGTCTCTAGACTGGCTACGACAGTGTCTGCATTGCTTAGTAAAGGAAGCAGAAAAAAGTTTAGCTCGTTCTTAGCAATTATACATTCTCGATTTTTATCTTTACCGGTATTATGCAAAAGTTTGAAACCCGGAGTACTTAAATCACAGATCTTATTCTTATATATGTACCGTTCTTGAATAAGAACTATATCTGTCTCATTTCATCAGGAGAAGTTTGAAGGCAGCACAAGCGGCCTTACAATGGTGAAGATTTATGTTATCTGGAGGAACCGTAGAACCATCGAGATTTTCAACAACCGTCACATCAGCCGCTTCAAGAGCTTCGTCTTCACAGATCTCGGTGACTCTCGCAACAACCCGCCGTTCCGCATACGATGTTCGTCAATGTCTGCAGTTTTTATGTCTCCTTTGGCTTCGCAAGATTTTTCTTCTTCTGACTCTACCGGAGGCTTGTTCGTTTCGGAATCCTTTGGCTGATCGCTTTTGTATACCTTCATATGGATATCATGAAAGCCATAACTTACACGTCCTTGGGTCTGGGCTAGATGTGGCAGCGACTCAATGTTCAATATAAACACCGCATGTCATCTTGGTCCATCCACCTCATCCAAACGACCAACCTTCCAATCGGCGGTTGGAAGACCTGGGTTACATTCCTTTAGTCTGTTTAGTATCGACTCAGGATCAGGAGGGTTTGCAGGTATCCATGCATGTGCTCTAGGTTTACCCGGTATGTGTATACAATACAATTATCCCTAGCTTCGATCTCAGTAGGCCTTTATTCGTAGCAATGTTCCAAACAAGGTTTAATGTATCGCCTCTTTGGTGACGGTTATGACCTCCGATATTGAGTAGCTGTCGGGCTAGTATGTTAGCCATGATCAGCGTTGCCAATTTAGCATTTTCCCGCTAGATTTGGCTTTTTGTTGAAGTCGTTTAGCGGGAAAAAAATTTATTTCGCTTTTAGCTTTTCTGGCTTTTTTCCATGGCCCTTTTAGCTATTTTTATCTAAGCCTTTCTGGCAGAATAAGGTTTTGTACATATTTCAAAGCTCTATTGAAACATTAATAATGATTCCCGCATTATGCGGGACAGTTTTGCAGCAAATACACCTTGTTGGAAAGTTTTTTCCTCATATTCATAAAAGTTAACAAAAACTTTAAATCTACTATTACCATACAAATTCCTTAGATAAGCTGTCAGTAAATTATTAGGAATATTAGCAGTTGACTCGTTTATGGTGTCCTTTTTATGTTATAATATTCTCAAGTTATTATGTTATTACTAAGTTACACACTAAACAAAAAATATTGTCGTGAAGCCAAAGATTTCATTTCCTTAAAATACGAACGCGAATATACGAGTATCATAGTTTCCTTTGCAAATTTCAGGGGGGTTTGATAACAGATATCCTCTCAAGCCAGTACGCTTCCCGAAGACAAATTTAAAGATTTTACCAATGAAAACTATATAAGATTGGTAAGAACAAATTTTGTTCGAGTTTTGAAGGAATCATAAACATCTCTTGTAAGTGTGCAAGAAATGTTAAATAGATCTGAAATGTAAAATTTGTCGATTTTTACCCCCATTATTTAAATTTTGACGAGAAATAAAATCTGGATATTGTACCTTCTATACCCTTGAAAAGTGAAATCGGTATATATGGCTTTACCAAATGGACCGATAAAAACTAACTCCGATACACGTTTTTGTGGGTCTAAAATACCAGTATATTCATCATTTCAGACAAATCGGATAAAAACTATGGTTTGTAGAAACCCAAGAAGTTAAATCGGGAGATCGGTCTTATGGGGGATATGCCAAAAACATGGACGGATACACAAAATTATAGTTCTAG